>NW_028291548.1:62500-63699 GCF_059453375.1 Lepisosteus platostomus | reverse complement strand
CCCTTAAAAGCTCCATGAAAACGAAAAAGTCTTTTTTTGACCCCGGGAGCGCTCTCAGCCGGTTGCATGCCTCCTGCTAGGCCTGGGCCAAGCCTCCAGGCTTGTGAAAAGGGGAGAAGCACCACAGCAGCGGCGTCTAGGGCCTCCGGCTCCGGGTTCGGCCGCAAGCAGTGCTTTCGGTTCAGACAGGGGGATCCGGGCCTCCCTGCCCGGGAAATATGCCCCCTGCCTGGGGATGGACTCCGGACATGCCCCCTGCTGCAGACTTAAGCCCCCTTCCGATTATTCAGACCCATTCAGCGCCGTCCAGCGGGCCGGCCACCCGGTCACCCGTGACACTTTATAGGGGCCTGGTCACCCGTGGGACTTAGTCTTTTTTACGATCGGCTTTATAGGGGCCTGGTCACCCGTGGGACTTAGTCTTTTTTACGATCGGCTTTTCGGAGGCCTGGTCAACCGGGGGACTTAGTCTTTTTTACGATCGGCTTTTAAGGTGGCCTGGTCACCCGTGGGACTTAGTCTTTTTTACGATCGGCTTTTAAGGGGCCTGGTCACCCGTGGGACTTAGTCTTTTTTACGACCGGCTTTATAGGGGCCTGGTCACCCGGGGGACTTAGTCTTTTTTACGATCGGCTTTTAAGGTGGCCTGGTCACCCGTGGGACTTAGTCTTTTTTACGATCGGCTTTTAAGGGGCCTGGTCACCCGTGGGACTTAGTCTTTTTTACGATCGGCTTTATAGGGGCCTGGTCACCCGTGGGACTTAGTCTTTTTTACGATCGGCTTTTAAGGTGGCCTGGTCACCCGTGGGACTTAGTCTTTTTTACGACCGGCTTTATAGGGGCCTGGTCACCCGGGGGACTTAGTCTTTTTTACGATCGGCTTTATAGGGGCCTGGTCACCCGTGGGACTTAGTCTTTTTTACGATCGGCTTTTCGGAGGCCTGGTCAACCGGGGGACTTAGTCTTTTTTACGATCGGCTTTTAAGGTGGCCTGGTCACCCGTGGGACTTAGTCTTTTTTACGATCGGCTTTTAAGGGGCCTGGTCACCCGTGGGACTTAGTCTTTTTTACGACCGGCTTTATAGGGGCCTGGTCACCCGGGGGACTTAGTCTTTTTTACGATCGGCTTTTAAGGTGGCCTGGTCACCCGTGGGACTTAGTCTTTTTTACGATCGGCTTTTAAGGGGCCTGGTCACCCG
>NW_028291547.1:0-63799 GCF_059453375.1 Lepisosteus platostomus | reverse complement strand
AAAGCTTATCAGTTACTTTCAGCTAATTCTAATGACCCAGACAGCATATATTGTTTTGGTACATTGTCTTCTAAACTAACCTAAACCGTGTACTTTGTTGACGAACTGTTTTCTAAAATTCTGCACGCACTGTAGCACAGCAGTTGCATCCTTGAAATATATTATCTAAAAGCACCAATATATTTTTTCAAAGCTCTCTACATTTTTAAGAATCAATTTACTTATTAGATTTCCACTTCACCGGCATCATGCAAGCAAACTACATAAATATGAGAAAACACGCAAGAGAGTTGTCACTCAGAGTGTCGAAGGGTCGATGTATACTGGGGCTCAGTTGAAATGCAACGTCAGGACTTTTCCGAATTATGTCACACGAAGAGAGCACAGCCCTTTCCGCCCTGCCGCGTGTGTCTCGGTAACTCGCTGTGATCGTATAGTGGTCAGTACTTTGCGTTGTGGCCGCAACAACCCCGGTTCGAATCCGGGTCACGGCAGAATAGGGGCATCTGCTTTTACTACTCGCACGAATGAAGGCAAAAAAAAGCCAATCGATGTGAACGAACGGCGCTTTACAGAAGAGTACTGCCTGACTGGATCGTTCATGAACGACAGAGGCCACTCCGACCTCTTCTCGGTTTTCTTCAATGACTTACTAAGGATCTTCACATTCGCCCATGCAGGGGAAGCCAGTTACACCAAAGCAAACGCAGGAAAGTGCATTTCAAGCAGAGACCAGGAGGGACTTGTTTACACCGAGAGTGGGCGGAGAATGGAACAATGCGCCCAGCCCTGTTGCTGGAGCCGATTCTTGATGAGCTCTTGGGCTCACTAAGAGGCCCCCGCTGGATGCTAATCTTTCTGTTGTTCTTGCAGGTCCTGCGCTGCTTTTGAGCCGACAGAGTTTGTCCTGGTCTGTCGACACAGCCCAATTGCAAATGATCGGCTCCGCGTACAGAAGGAACGTGCGTTTGGTACAAGAGTGCACGAAGGCACCGGAAATACATTGGGAACAAATGAGCGGTCGCTCAAGACCTCTGTGAAGTACAGGAGCGTGCAAAACGAGGCTGTTTCCGCCCGGTCTCGAACCGGGGACCTTTCGCGTGTTAGGCGAACATGATAACCACTACACTACGGAAACGGTGGTAAGACGTGCCCAGCGGCCCAGTGCTGAGCTTCGCCAATGCGATTCAGCTGCTTCCAGTGCCTTTATTGGAGTGCGCTGATGGACCGTGCTCTCTCTCCAGAGACCAGCACGCCTGTCATGGACGGAGCAGGAAAGGCGGCGCCACATTCTACAGCCCTCTCCACGCAATCGACGAAATCGGGCTACTGAAGTGGAGAAAATCGCCTCTCCAGAAAGTGCAAATATCATCTTGGAGACTATAAATCCTATTGCCGAAGGTCAGCCCTGTCTACCAGAGTAACCCTCCCACAGCGATGATCAGCTCGTCTCACACGCGAGAAGTTTCGGTTGGAAACAAGCGCCCCCTCTTCTCGCACGTTTTACACGTTCGAGTAGTTTTAATGCGGCTCTTTCATACACGGTGCTGATCTTTTGGAAAGCAGGAGGCAAAACCGAATCGAACCGCCTGGGTGAAAACCAGGAACCCTAACCGCTAGACTATATGGCAGCGAACAACCATGCTGTTCCCGGCATCATGCAAGCAAACTACATAAATATGAGAAAACACGCAAGAGAGTTGTCACTCAGAGTGTCGAAGGGTCAATGTATACTGGGGCTCAGTTGAAATGCAACGTCAGGACTTTTCCGAATTATGTCACACGAAGAGAGCACAGCCCTTTCCACCCTGCCGCGTGTGTCTCGGTAACTCGCTGTGATCGTATAGTGGTCAGTACTTTGCGTTGTGGCGGCAACAACCCCGGTTCGAATCCGGGTCACGGCAGAATAGGGGCGTCTGCTTTTACTACTCGCACGAATGAAGGCAAAAAAAAAGCCAATCGATGTGAACGAACGGCGCTTTACAGAGGAGTACTGCCTGACTGGATCGTTGATGAACGACAGAGGCCACTCCGACCTCTTCTCGGTTTTCTTTAATGACTTACTAAGGATCTTCTTCACATTCGCCCATGCAGGGGAAGCCAGTTACACCAAAGCAAACGCAGGAAAGTGCATTTCAAGCAGAGACCAGGAGGGACTTGTTTACACCGAGAGTGGGCGGAGAATGGAACAATGCGCCCAGCCCTGTTGCTGGAGCCGATTCTTGATGAGCTCTTGGGCTCACTAAGAGTCCCCCGCTGGATGCTAATCTTTCTGTTGTTCTTGCAGGTCCTGCGCTGCTTTTGAGCCGACAGAGCTCGTCCTGGTCTGTCGGCACAGCCCAATTGCAAATGATCGGCTCCGCGTACAGAAGGAACGTGCGTTTGGTACAAGAGTGCACGAAGGCACCGGAACAAATGAGCGGTCGCTCAAGACCTCTGTGAAGTACAGGAGCGTGCAAAACGAGGCTGTTTCCGCCCAGTCTCGAACCGGGGACCTTTCGCGTGTTAGGCGAACGTGATAGCCGCTACACTACGGAAACCTGAAGGGACCGCTGCTGGTGTCTCGCTTGCGTTTCGGGCTGAGAAAGGGACGCGTCACTTTAGGCAGGGGGCGCTGGAGAGAGGAACAAAGGGCGCGATGAAACAAAATACCGAAACCCGGGATCTTTAGATCTTCAGTCTAACGCTCTCCCAACTGAGCTATTTCGGCGGTGCGCAAAGCCCACAGCCACCTGCTCCAGCCTTCCTGTGTTGTGGCATGAGCGCACCAAGAGTAGCGGGAGAGTGTTGCAGGAACGTCACTCAGAAGGAAAGCCACCCAGCTGCGCCCTCTGAGCTCTGTCCAGCACATCTTCCTCGCATGGACTCCTGCCTGCGACGGGCAGGAAACAATTAGCAAGAACAGAACGACACCCCATGGGTGTCTCATGACCGCACCTTAGGTTGTGACAAGTGCAGGTGTGAGGGGTTGCCGGGCTACTTTGGAGCAGAGCTTGGGCGGAGGGGGGGCGGGAAAGCAGACAAAGAGGTGACACCTCAAGGTCTGCACGATCACAGCTCTCCGCCGCCCCAGGCTTCCGCTCGATAAGCTACTGGACACACCCGCCCCTCCTCACACAGACCGTGGAAAAGCCCCCGAGTGGGAGGGCTCTCTCTTCCTCCCAGGAGCTCTTGGACACGACGTACAGACAGGGCGCGGGGAGCCGCCGCCTGCAAACACGGCTCCAGGCGGGACTCCACTCCGCAGGAGCCGCAGAGCAGAGGAGATGAGGGCAGCTTAGCTCCTGTGCAGAGACCTGAGCTGTTGTTGCTGTGGATGCTGTCTTTTCTGCACTCGGGGTAGGACATCAGGAAGCACATTGAAGCGCTGCGACATGCACTGTACAGATCCCGCCACTACTGGGCCCGATTTCCCCGGATCGAAACCGGGCGGAAACAGGCCCGTTTCGTTTGTTGCCACGCACACTGTTTAGGGATTCGCCTAGCGCTGTGATCGAACAGACCCACTCACCTCTTAGTGTGGCGGGTCTGCACAGTGGATGTCGCAGCGCATCCTGCTTTCACTTCAATGCATGTCCTGATGAACCCTGGTCTCCCGCGTGACAGGTGGGGATACTTGCCACTATACTAACGAGGAAGACATCGCTCTCTGCTTAGTGTGCAAAACACTTACTTGCAGCATTGTGGGTGCTGTGGTTTAAATGCTATTGGTTTGTGAACAGAATACCCCTATCCCAGTACATTGTGCCACATTAAATAAACACACGAGAAAAAGAGATTCAGAACGCAAAGCTGTGTCAGTGTTCTGTGTAAAAAATCGGTTTGAACATCATGGGAGCTGTGTTTAATAAGCTGCTGAGTAAAGAATATTTTAATCTTCTTGCTGTCAGTAGTATTTTGCATATAGTTGACTCTTACCTGAATGAAAACAGGACGTAAAGGAAGGGTTTCAGAATTCAGACAAAGCTTTATTCCCGTGCTTACAGTCTGGGTAATTGGAGACTGCACAGTTATGCTTCCTATGGTCATATACGGGTTTTTCGCATGAAGCCGTATTGAACAGTATTTCTCGCGTTGTGAACTTGTGTATACAGCGGTCCCCCAGGTTCCAGTTAGTGCGTAATTACTCATCGATGAAAAACCGGAGGTCTAAAAAAAGATAATTAGCTCACTGATACTTTGATGTAGAGGCTGTGGAAATATCCACGTCGTGGTCTTTAAAATGCATTTGGTTTGAAGGCGTTCTGTGCTTCCGTTGCGAAGATATGGACAAAAGAATATTCGTGCTTGGTCCAAAAAATGTAATATAAACGAAAAAGTAAAGGCTGAGAAAGCATTCACAATGTATTTTATGCACAAAGCAAGTATTCTCGCGATTCTAAGAGGTTTCGTGTAAACGCTACAGGTGTGCCAAAATCGTTTTCGAACTTCAAGCTAACTTTACCCCGGTCTGGTACCATAGGTCACGTACAGTAGCTTAAAATCCCAGTCATGTTTTTTTTCCTATCTTGTGGTACATAACGTACCATTTCGGACTATCACAAAGGGCTTGATTTCGTTAAATGCATGTATTCATTTCCTTTCTGGAAAACTTGTATTTCAAGAAATTCACACAGCTTGCGAGAAATTAAATTCAATTCTTGATTATCAGTGCAGAAGAAATATTGCCAGCTGGCAAAAAAATATATTTTTTTAACCGGAAAGTTGTGATGTGAGACACGAACCCACCATTCCGTCTGTGTGGCGCATTCGGTTGTTAACTGAATAGTCGGTGGTTTGAGTCCACCAAAGGACGGGTTTCTGTTGCGATGTAAACATTGTCTTCGCAAAGGTCGATTGGATTTCTCAGCGAAACCTTTACCATTTTAATATTTGCAGGAAATGCGAGTGCTTAACACGTGTCAGAATCACCGGGAAATGTCCAGTTACTGTATGCCCAACATCGCAACTCCCCAGAAAACCATATTCACCCAAGAAAAGAGATGAAGGATCTGATGAGGTTAGTTATGAAAGTTATGAAAGGAAGTTGATGTGGAGCTGTTAGCCGTAAAAACTCCTTAATGTCCTTTGATGTTGTCATCAGCGATAAACTGCATTCAGCAAAGATAAAAAGAAAATTATCTTTGCTTACTGCCCTGTCTTTCTCACACCTGAAGAAGGCTCCACAGCCGAAACATTGTGATTCTTTTCTTCTCTTTTCAGCTGGAATAGTCCTTTACTTGTTCCTTTGCAGCCTACGCATGCTGACGCAGCTACCCACCCGATATCTAACATTCTATAATCACAACTATGAATGTCCACTTTGGGTATTTTTTCCATGATTATTTATTATTATTATTTATTCTGTCATTGAAGCATATTTTATGTCATACTGAAGTGTCATAATCACTGAAAAAATATTTTTTTCATTTAGAAAGTAAGAAAATGATAAATCACTAGGAATTGCATTTAGCCTGTTCTGATCTAGATTTTCTATATACTTTAACATGCCATGTTCACAATGTCACAACTCATAAATGAAACAGTGAAGTGTTGTAATTACAAATGTACATAGTGCCGGGACATTGAGATGTTTTGGTAATGAGGAAGGAGGGACATGCAATGTTCACAGGGTCAAATTTATAAAACGCTACAGTAAAATTTCTTGTATTTCGGGATTATGAGAGCCTGTTACATTGTGTCTCACACCTCAGTGTCAGAATTTTGAGACATTTTTATAACCAGGGGTAGGTTCATAGCAATAAGCAGAAAGTGCGATCATCCTTTGCTCATCCTCGGTTAACCATATATTCTCATATGCCATGTTCTGAATGTGTCACGATATTAGTTCCCTCTCCTTAAGGGTGCTCCAGCCCTATCACTCTAGACTTTATTCAATGCACCTGCTCCCTATTCCCTGCCCACCTTAAAAGCCAGGCGCTGACGCTTTTCCGGGCTCTGCATCTGATTTCCGTATCGTGCGAGTCCGGGACCAGGAAGCGCCTGGTCCCGTTAAGGTTTTAATCTCGGTTCCCGTTCCTGTTCCCCGTCCGCCGGTTCCGACCCGGCCTTCGTGGTTTTTAATTCCTTCGTCGGATGGATCTCCTGGTTTTGGACTTACCCTTGCGTTTTGGATACTCTATGGATTACTCTTGGATCGTTCGCCTCGGCCACACCTCCCCCGTGCACCAGCGCACCTTGGACACGCCCCCTGTCTTCTGCCCCGTTTTCCTGCATGACATTTCCCTAGTGTTTCCCCACTCCGTCGGACTGTGTCGTCCGCATAGGGTCCGGAAAGAACTGTTCGTTACAGAATGTCCCATTTAAAACTGCTATATTAAAATTAAGACTTTTTATGATTAGAAGGCAAGGTTGTGGTAAATATGCATAAAGTGCAAGTGAACTTATGTTTTGCCTTTGTCTTGTTATTGTGAGTTTTGAAAATTGGTTTTCGATTTTCTGAAATGTGTTTCACACAAAAATGCAATTTGGATAGTCACTACTTATATATTCCCCTTTACTGAGGATATGTACAGTAATCCATCCCGATTAGTACTTTTAAAAATTACTGTAGAGAGCCATCAGAAAGGGAATGAAAACTTGCATTAAACAAAATCAAGCTGCATGTAATCATCCATAGTGATACATTTTGTAAGACAAGACAGGAAGAAAGACACTGCTGGGATTTGAGCGCAGAATCTCCTGTTTAATAGGAAAACACTTTAACCAAATCAGCCAAGATGCTGTCAGAGTATTAACATCATGTCTGCATCAGTGATTACAGCTGACTATCGCTGGAGGACAGTGAAGTCAGCCTGCATAATGAGGGGGAAGAGACTGACCTCTGTGATGCACTATAGAGTTACACTAACCTTCTATCCAACTGTTCTATGCTGCATTCTATCCTAGTGGTAAATATTGGTTTCCGTGCGTGTAATATTGTGAGAATGTGTAGAATGTTGTGATCCTTTTCCCCCAGTGTCACCCAAATTGATACACTGTGCTTTGGCAATTCTTCAGGCGATATTGTTTAGAGGAGCTCAGTTGAATTAGTTTGCGTATATAAAGTATTTATTTTCCCTTTAATCCTTTAAAACATATTACATTTTCAAAACATTGTATCTTTCTTTCTACTAATTGTAGCGGCAATGCTTGTTAATAAGACAGAATTAAGTGTTGCTGTGTTTTCCCAAATGAGGCCCCATCTCTCTCTTCATCTCTGTGGTGCAGCCACAGAGAAGCTATTCAGGCAGGCTGATTTAAAGATGTTTTCTTTTGATAAGGGACAGCTCCCAAATGGGGATGCATTTAGCTAAGCCTGGCTATCATGATCAATGGGCATCCATTGGCGCCTATCTGTCAAGGGAGTGCCAGATGGACATCTGGACTGCATTCCTAAGTGTCAGTAGTAAGTGACTCATATCTCACCTTGATCAACCAATCAGGGACTGGTAGGGCAGAGTAACCCACGTGGGTCTCTGATGCCCATGAAACTTTCATCCAATGAACGAGCTGAAGTTCCTCCAGGTAAAAACAGGCAACACAGAGCTCCAAGACTATTCTAAAGGGAATTCAAAGGAGAATTCCAGGGCTGTGAGATAATTCCAGGGCGGGACGGCCCAGGAGCAGAAAGGCTCCCAAGGGCAGAACATTCTCGCAGCGCGCCTCCTGACCATCCTGAGACTCAGCATGGACCACCACGGAACGGCCAGTGTGTCCAAGTGCCAGAACTTTCCTTTGTTCTAAGAGTCGAGAGCGGAGGTTGCCAGAGAGTAACCAGAGGATCCACCCGAGGTTAGCACCAGCAGCAGGCCTGGTGAAAAGGTCAGAACTGTGGACAGCTGAATCACTATTCAGAACTAGCGCTTCATCAGGAACGAACTGGTCTTCTTCCTGACCTGCTGGGACTCACAGTCATCTTTTCTCCTGTGCACAAACTTCGCTAGTTTCAGCCAAAACTAACTAGCCAGTATTCAGAGAGCATCAGCAGCGCACCGTCACAAGCCGCACAGCACAGCCTGGCACGGAGCCAGAGAGTGCGGATTGGACAGCAATAAGCCTGCAACTGTTTCTTTGTGCCCGCAGGAGATCTGAATCCCCAGAGATCGGATGAGTATTCAACTTCACTGCATTACTGCTCCAGAATTCTATTGTTATCCCAACCAGTTGATATCAATGTAATTCCTAAGAGTTATGTACTTGTTTTGAGTATCTAATGCAGAAGTTGTAACCAAGTTAAATTACGAAACGGTCTAAATGAATGATATACCGAACGTATATCCTCTTGATATGTGTAACTCTTTGTAACTGAATGAATATATATCTTTTGTATTCTGATAACCCTTACGATAAGATCTGTTTGGTTTACATGCATATTATATATATTAATGAATGTATCCTCGTGTATTAGTACCTGTGTGTATGTTGTTTGAGTTATCTCGCATGGTTGGATTCTGAGACCATTAAAAGAATCAATTTTGTGATTAACTGCCACAATTAATAATTGTCCCAGTAAATGCCCAAACCCCTACAGAACTGGTGCCTCGTGAGAGCACACTACAACAGTGTGTGATCTCCTGTCCCAGCCTGAGGAGCAGACACCGAACCTGTCTCTCAATAATAATAATACAGTGTGTGATCTCCTCTCCCAGCATGAGGGACAGACACCGAGCCTGTCTCTCAATTATAATAATACAGTGCGTGATCTCCTATCCCAGCCTGAAGAACAGACAGTGACCCTGTCTCTCAATAATAATAATACAGTGTGTGATCTCCTGTCCCAGCCTGAGGAGCAGACAGTGAGCCTGTTTCTCAATAATAATAGAACAGTGTGTGATCTCCAGTCCCAGCCTGAGGAACAAACAGTGAGCCTGTCTCTCAATAATAATAATTAAGTGTGTGATCTCCTGTCCCAGCCTGGGGAACACTGAGCCTGTCTCTCAATAATAATAGTACAGTGTGTGATCTCCTGTCCCAGCCTGAGGAACAGACAGCGAGCCTGTCTCTCAATAATAATAATAATACAGTGTGTGACCTCCTGTCCCAGCTTGGGGAACAGGGAGCCAGACTCTCAATAACAATAACAGTGAGGAACAGTGAGTTTATCTGTCAATAATAATAATACAATGTGATCTCCTGTCCCAGCCTGAGGAACAGTGAGCTTGTCTCTCAATAATAATAATACAGTGTGTGATCTCCTGTCCCAGCCTGAGGAACAGACGGTGAACCTGTCTCTCAATAATAATAATACAGTGTGTGATCTCCTGTCCCAGCCTGGGGAACAGACAGTAAACCTATCTCTCAATAATAATAATCCAGTGTGGAATGTCCTGTCCCAGTCTGGGGAACAAAGAGTGAGCATGTCTCTCACTAATAATAGAACAGTGTGTGATCTCCAGTCCCAGCCTGAGGAAAAGTGAGCTTGTCTCTCAATAATAAAAATACAGTGTGTGATCTCGTGTCCCAGTCTGAGGAACAGACAGTGAGCCTGTATCTCAGTAATAATAATAATACAGTGTGTTACCTCCTGTCCCAGCCTGAGGAAGAGACAGTGAACCTGCCTCTCAATATTAATAATACAGTGTGTGATCTCCTGTCCCAGCCTGGGGAACAGAGAGTAAACCTATCTCTCAATAATAATAATCCAGTGTGTGAGCTCCTTTCTTAGCCTGAGGAACAGACAGTGATCCTGTCTCTCAATAATAATAATCCAGTGTGGGATGTCCTGTCCCAGTCTGAGGAACAAAAAGTGTGCTTGTCTCTCAATAATAATAGATCAGTGTGTGATCTCCTGACCCAGCCTGGGGAGCACTGAGGCTGTATCTCAATAATAATAATACAGTGTGTCATCTCCTGTTCCAGCCTGAGGAACAGTGAGCTTGTCTCTCAAAAATAATAATACAATGTGATCTCCTGCCCCAGCCTGAAGAACAGACAGTGAGCCTGTCTCTCAGTAATAATAATACAGTGTGTGATCTCCTGTCCCAGCCTGAGGAACAGACGGTGAACCTGTCTCTCAATAATAATAATAATACAGCGTGAGACCTCCTTTCCCAGCCTTAGGAAGAGACAGTGAGCCTGTCTCTCAATAATAATGATACAGTGTGGGATCTCCTGCCCCAGCCTGGGGAACAGACAGTGATCCTGTCTCTCAATAATAATACTCCAGTGTGGAATGTCCTATCCCAGTGTAGCGGCAATGCTTGTTAATAAGACAGAATTAAGTGTTTCAGTGCTTTCCCAAATGAGGCCTCATCTCTCTGTTCATCTCTGTGGTGCAGCCACAGAGAAACTATTCATGCAGGCTGATTTAAAGATGTTTTCTTTTGATAAGGGACAGCTCCCAAAGGGGGGTGCACTTAGCTAAGCCTGGCTATCATGATCAATAGGCATCCATTGGCGCCTATCTGTCTAGGGAGTGCCAGATGGACATCTGGATTGCATTCCTAAGTGTCAGGAGTAAGTGACTCATATCTCACCTTGATCAACCAATCAGGGACTGGTAGGGCCGAGTAACCCACGTGGGACTCTGATGCCCATGGAACTTTCAGCCAATCAACGAGCTGAAGTTCTTCCAGGTAAAAACAGGCAACACAGAGAGCCTTAAGTGAAGAATTCTGTGGACTTTTCTAAAGGGAATTCAAAGGAGAATTCCAGGGCAGGACGGCCCAGGAGCAGAAGGCTCCCAAGGGCAGGACATTCTCGCAGCGCGCCTCCTGACCATCCTGAGACTCAGCCCGGACAACCACGGAACGGCCAGTGTGTCCGAGTGCCAGAACTTTCCTTTGTTCTAAGAGTCGAGAGCGGAGGTTGCCAGAGAGTAACCAGAGGATCCACTTGAGGTTAGCACCAGCAGCAGGCCTCGTGAACAGGTCGGAACTGTGGACAGCTGAATCACTATTCAGAACTAGCTCTTCATCAGGAACGAACCGGTCCTCTTCCTGACTTGCTGGGACTCACAGTCATCTTTTCTCCTGTGTGCAAACTTTGCTAGTTAAAGCCAACACTAACTAGCTGGTCAGTGAGCATCAGCAGCGCACCGTCGCAAGCCGCACAGCACAGCCTGGCACCGAGCCAGAGAGCGCGGATTGGACAGCAACAGCCTGCAACTGTTTCTTTGTGCCCGCAGGAGATCTGAATCCCCAGAGATTGGATGAGTATTCAACTTCACTGCATTACTGCTCGAGAATTCAATTGTTATCCCAACAAGAGTTATGTACTTGTTTTGAGTATCTAATGTAGAAGTTATAACCAAGTTCAATTACGAAACGGTCTAAATGAATGATATACTGAATGTATGTCCTCTTGATATATGTAACTCTTTGTAACTGACTGAATATATACCTTTTGTATTCTGATAACCCTCTCGATAAGATCTGTTTATATGCATATTCTATGTATTAATAAATGTATCCTCGTGTATTAGTACCTGTGTGTGTGCGTTGTTTGAGTTATATTGCATGGTTGGATTCTAAAGCCATCAAAAGAATCAATTTTGTGATTTACTGCTACAATTAATAATTGTCCAAGTAAATGCCCAAACCCTACAGAAGCATGCAAGAAAATGTGATCATTACCTATGGAATTTCCCACCAGCGTGGAGTTTGAATTCACAAACATGAGACTCAGTGTTCAAGAGTCACAGAAGAGGTCAGCCTGGTCTTCAGTTTGCCAACGATAAGCTCCGGAAGTGCTCCTCTGTAAAGCAGATTGTTCGGATCGGTTATGTGGGACGGCACTTCGATACTAAGATCGTTTGCAGCACACGCATGGTTTCCCCCTTCACGCAAAAAACATATACGAAGGAAACTCTCTTGTCTTGGGCTGCTGACTCCCGGATTTAAAGCGCTCTGGGTGCCAGCTATGTCTCTAACAAGCACACTATAAAGACAGGAATTACACTTTGCTCACATCACGCATGGAATGGCGAGGCTACTTGATCCAATATTATCTAGTCTCACCTCATATGGTGCCGATTCCTGGTTTTCATTTAAGAAAGAGCACTGCAAACACCGTAAAGAGTGCAAAACGTGTGATGAAAGAAGTCTTTTCCCCCCTTTGTCTAAAGCAGAACACAGCGGAGTCATGCCGAGGGTTGTGAGATCAAGATTTCAGTGGAGCACTGTCGTCTACGTCTTTAGCTACATGAGTTGGACATCCTCTTGTACACGGAAAGCAGATTGAGATCCTCTGACATGAAAAGTGCCAGATAAAAGCCATTTCTCATCCTTTCTCTTAGTGGTGGAGCTATCGCATGTAAATGAGGCAAGTTGCAATGCGAGCAGGCTCGGTGCACACCAAACGCAGATGTCTCAGAGCAGTTCAGACATGTCCAAGTGGATGTCAAAGGACAGCACTTTGCCGGCGCCGTGGCTTAGTTGGCTAAAGTGCCTGTCTAGTAAACAGGAGATCCTGGGTCTGATTCCCAGCGGTGCCTTTCTTCCTGTCTTACTGTACAGAATTTATCCTTATTGGCAAATCCCATGCCTTTTAATTCAGGTGAATGCAAGTGTTCGTTTCCTTTCTGGAACAACTTGTTTTGAAAGAAATCTATACAGCTTGCGAAAGACGAAACACAAATCTTGCTTATCAGTGAAGAAGAGGTACTCCCAGCAGGCCAGCTAATACCAGCAAAGTTTTTTTTTCACCCTAACCCAGAGAATGGAGAAAAGCGAGGCGCCTGTGGCTCTGCAGTGTAATCAGTTCGCGAGTTTGGCGGTTAGCTGAAAGAGTGGTAAATGGAGCTCGCCCCAGCCCGTCCTTATTCTTTTAAAGAGGATAAAAAATTAACTTCGCCGCCATTACTACCAGCTTTAAAAGACTGCCATGGTCACGGAAAAAAACACACTACAGATGACTTTTCTGGAACCGAAGCAGAGATTCCTTTACGAACCAACTGATAAAGCTCAGCCAGTGAATACTGTTAACAGAATGTGAAAGCACGATCAACTTTGTAACTGCAACCACAGGAAAAACAGCAAGAAGCAGGCTCCATTCCCCATTTAAATCTGTCATGCGAGGCATGCTTTTTGCACGCATGAATTAAATCCCACGATCGCTTTTGAACTTGGACAAAGTACTTCCAAAGGAGCGCTATGCGCAAAGATTTAACAAGCTCAACCCCCGCCGACAATTTGGTGTGAAGATGCAGAACATTCAAGTTTCACAGACAGAAGCAGCACGCCAGCACAGCCAACATTAAAATGGAGGGCACACTATGATTTGCATTGACATAAAAGTTATCTGGGCAGACGTCGTTCCCTGCATAACGCAAAAAGTGGCAAAGCGCTTTTGGGTTGAGAGGACGCAAGAAGGTTTTTGTTTGGTGCCTTGATGTCAAGCTGAGAAAGTATCTTTAAACACTCTGCTTAGTTTCTCAAGAGACTGCCAGAAAGCAGTTCCCTCCCTTTTGTCTGAAGCCAGCTGAAAGGGGGTCTCGACAGAAGCACCTGGCAGCGGTGGGATTTGAACCCACACCCCCGAAGAGACTGCAGCCTTAATCCAGCACCTTAGACCGCTCAGCCACGCTACCCGCTGTGCACTGTCTCTTTGTCTCATTACTTGCCCGGAGGAAGCCGGGTGGGTTTTGCTCTTGTCGCCCGACTTAGTGGCGTTATGACCGTGGAACCGACTGCACCTGCTTTTTCTGAGATGCTTCCCCTCTCATGGCGAGATCTCGACTTCCTTAACACCTCTGGATAAAGATCTTCTGTGGAGCAGGTTTCAGACCTCTGTGTACAGCACCCTTGATGTCATTTTATTTTTACAGCAGCCGCATCCGGAAAGTTGTGTCTTTTACGTTTTATTTGAACAACAAAACAACATAAAATACAAACAAGAGCACATATAACGTATCAAGAAAATCGTCAGGGGCACATGCTATAATACAATTACACTTTATGAAAAACGATTACACAAGTTAAATAAAGATAAGGTCCGCACAGCTTGTTCTTACATTTCGAAAGAGTCCGTAAATACCCCTTTACATCTATTTTGAACTGTTCAAACGTAGGACTCTTCCCAGACCATTTCACTTTATACCACATTCCTAAACGAGGATGCATCTCCTGTTTTAGAACTATTTTTGGCGGTATGGCTTATACAACACACCCACAGTATTCTAATGGTGGACTGCAGATCTGTGCTATAGTTCAGTCGAATTCGAAGGATCCAGCAATCGTACTGGATTTGACTGGGATTCTGAAATGTCTCTTGCAAAAGTATTCGGGTTTGCTTGAACCTTTGATAAAAAAAGTGATCTGATCTGAAACTACCCAGCTTACAATCTCTGAGGTAGTTGTCACTAAACTCAGACGTGATGTGGCACACATGTGCCGTGTGCCTTTACTTTTGTAAAAAACTGGTATCGGGAAAAGTTTCTTAATATTTCTTTTGATTAGCATGCAAGAAAATGTGATCATTACCTATGGAATTTCCCGCCAGCGTGGAGTTTGAATTCACAACCTTGAGACTCAGTGTTCAAGAGTCACAGAAGAGGTCAGCCTGGTCTTCAGTTTGCCAACGATAAGCTCCGGCAGTGCTCCTCTGTAAAGCAGATTGTTCGGATCGGTTATGTGGGACGGCACTTCGATACTAAGATCGTTTGCAGCACACGCATGGTTTCCCCCTTCACGCAAAAAACATAGACGAAGGAAGCTCTCTTGTCTTGGGCTGCTGACTCCCGGATTTAAAGCGCTCTGGGTGCCAGCTATGTCTCTAACAAGCACACTATAAAGACAGGAATTACACTTTGCTCACGTCACGCATGGAATGGCGAGGCTACTTGATCCAATATTATCTAGTCTCACCTCATATGGTGCCGATTCCTGGTTTTCATTTAAGAAAGAGCACTGCAAACACCGTAAACAGTGCAAAACGTGTGATGAAAGAAGTCTTTTCCCCCCTTTGTCTAAAGCAGAACACAGCGGAGTCATGCCGAGGGTTGTGAGATCAAGATTTCAGTGGAGCACTGTCGTCTACGTCTTTAGCTACATGAGTTGGACATCCTCTTGTACACGGAAAGCAGATTGAGATCCTCTGACATGAAAAGTGCCAGATAAAAGCCATTTCTCATCCTTTCTCTTAGTGATGGAGCTATCGCATGTAAATGAGGCAACTTGCAAGGCGAGTAGGCTCGGTGCACACCGAACGCAGATGTCTCAGAGCAGTTGAGACGTGTCCAAGTGGATGTCAAAGGACAGCACTTTGCCGGCGCTGTGGCTTAGTTGGCTAAAGTGCCTGTCTAGTAAACAGGAAATCCTGGGTCCGATTCCCAGCGGTGCCTTTCTTCCTGTCTTACTGTACAGAATTTATCCTTTTGGGCAAATCTCATGCCTTTTAATTCAGGTGAATGCAAGTGTTTGTTTCCTTTCTGGAACAACTTGTTTTGAAAGAAATCTATACAGCTTGCGAAAGATGAAACACAAATCTTGCTTATCAGTGAAGAAGAGGTACTCCCAGCAGGCCAGCTAATACCAGCAAAGTTTTTTTTTCACCCTAACCCAGAGAATGGAGAAAAGCGAGGCGCCTGTGGCTCTGCAGTGTAATCAGTTCGAGAGTTCAGCGGTTAGCTGAAAGAGTGGTAAATGGAGCTCGCCCCAGCCCGTCCTTATTCTTTTAAAGAGGATAAAAAATTAACTTCGCCGCCATTACTACCAGCTTTAAAAGACTGCCATGGGCACGGAAAAAAACACACTACAGAGGACTTTTCTGGAACCGAAGCAGAGATTCCTTTACGAACCAACTGATAAAGCTCAGCCAGTGAATACTGTTAACAGAATGTGAAAGCACGATCAACTTTGTAACTGCAACCACAGGAAAAACAGCAAGAAGCAGGCTCCATTCCCCATTTAAATCTGTCGTGGGAGGCATGCTTTTTGCACGCATGAAGTAAATCCCACGATCGCTTTTGAACTTGTACAAAGTACTTCCAAAGGAGCGCTATGCGCAAAGATTTAACAAGCTCAACCCCCGCCGACGATTTGGTGTGAAGAAGCAGAACATTCAAGTTTCACAGACAGAAGCAGCACGCCAGCACAGCCAACATTAAAACAGAGGGCACACTACGATTTGCATTGACACAAAAGCGATCTGGGCAGACGTCGTTCCCTGCATAACGCAAAAAGTGGCAAAGCGCTTTTGGGTTGAGAGGATGCAAGAAGGTTTTTGTTTTGTGCCTTGATGTCAAGCTGAGAAAGTATCTTTAAACACTTTGTTTAGTTTCTCGAGAGACTGCCAAAAAGCAGCTCCCTTCCATTTGTCTGAAGCCAGCTGAAAGGGGTTCTTGACAGAAGCACCTGGCAGCGGTGGGATTCAAACCCACGCCCCCGAAGAGACTGGAACCTTAATCCAGTGCCTTAGACCGCTCATCCATGCTACCCGCTGTGCATTTGTCTCTTTGTCTCATTACTTGCACGGAGGAAGCCAGGTGGGTTTTGCTCTTGTCGCCCGAATTAGTGGCGTTATGACCGTGGAACCGACTGCACCTGCTTTTTCTGAGATGCTTCCCCTCTCATGGCGAGATCTCGACTCGAAAGTTGTGTCTTTTACGTTTTATTTGAACAACAAAACTACATACAATACAAACAAGAGCACATATAACGTATCAAGAAAATCATTAAGGGCACATGCTATAATACAATGACACTTTATGAAAAACGATTACACAAAGGTATTCGGGTTTGCTTGAACCTTTAAAAAAAAGTGATCTGAAACTACCCAGCTTACAATCTCTGAGGTAGTTGTCACTAAACTCGGACGTGATGTGCCACACATGTGCCATGTGCCTTTACTTTTGTAAAAAACTGGTATCGGGAAAATTAAAGTCGAAACCCAAAACAGTAACATATTTAAGAGTAAATGCCTCCTAATAGCTAGCAAGCGCTCCTAGTTAGTAAAGTTGTTTGTGTCCCAGCCTGTCACGCGGGAAACCGGGGTTTGATTACCGACGGGGAGACAGCTAGTTTTTTTATGATCAGATTCCAGTCTTTAATGCTGTGTGTGAGAGTTTACGTAACTTTCCTTTTCTCACATTTTCTGACGACTATTCCGAAGGAGCGCCCTATCAACTCCTAATACTTTTCAAAAATCTGCCTGCATGTTTGATTAGTTTTGTTTTACTTAGAAAAAGTTCAATATTGATCATAACTAAAGAAAATTATGATCAGAAACAAAAACAAAATGTTGAAGATGCAACTCGATCTTGAATCAGAGCTGGGTGACATGGGCTTCTGTTCTGATATGGTTGTACGAGAAACAGGAGGAATCTCTTCTCTCCTATGGAACATGAGCTGAATCAGGAATATCAACGCATGACCTACATCGTAAAACTAAAATAAAAACTAACATTAAGTTATCAGAGACATCCATTTATATACAAACAAGAGACAGACAAAGCAATAATTCTACATTAACTTGTCCTGCACTGATCAGACTAATTGAAATGGTCTGATTCAGAGCCTGTGCAGCTCGTGGTAATACAACAATGACAGTATTGAACCCTCAGCACCATACTGACTACTGAGCACAAGTTCAGCTGCTCTCCAGCTTTGTTACGCACGTTTTTTTATTGCAAATGGAGCTGATCTCCAGACAGTACAGTGTTAGTCAGCAGCCTCTACTAGTAATACTTCGCCCCTGTCCAAAATTTCTAGGTAAAAAAAAACACATTTTATAAATTTGTCTGTTTAAAGATATAATCTCTTTAAAAAAGACAAAGGGTTTGTGTGTCAATCAACGCAAAGAAAAGTAGTTTTCTTCCAAGAAATCACACATTTGTCGCATCCTCCATACTATACTTCTCTCTTGTAGTAGTAAAGCATTTTGATTTAAACTGAACAATATATTAAATGTTTCATCTATACACTTACGATTAACATAGGCAGCCTTGAACGGATTGCGGAAATCAAATATACAGATGGATTCAGAGTGTGCTTTCCAACTTTTGTGTAACATTTTCCTTTGATAGGTCGGAGTTGTTTTTAAAATCTGGACTAAATAAAAAGGAGTGACGTCAGTGTAAAACAGCTTTCCTTCATGGGGAACAACGGTTGTGTTCCATATTTCTAATTATTTTGGTTTCAAGATAGCAATTTAGTATGAAACATAAAAGCCAGCTGGATAAATCTGTTACACGTCATTTACAATGGTCTTTCAACTAATAGCCCGTGCAGGGATCAAACCCCAACTGTTGGTATGAGTTGCGTAAGGCTCTGCAACATGCAGATGAGAAACTAACCTCCGCTTCTTCATTATATACACAGTGAGCTATATATGCGGGCTTACTGCCCCCTACGGGCTCTGTATTTGATTGCGGTACAAGACCGGCCATGGAGAAATGAAGTGAAGAGGGTGTGTTCATTAAAAGGCTCATAGCGTCCCAGGGAGGTCTCAAACCACCACCCTTTTGGTTAACAACCGAGCCACAAAGACTCATGTACAGCTTAACACTTCTCGGTCTCAGTGAAAGTGATACACTCCATCTTAAAGGAAAATCGCCAACAGTGGCCGATATCTATTGGAGTTTTTTTCATTCTATACTGCAAAGGGATGGACATATAAGGTCAGCAGGCTTGGGGAATTGGACCTTATGGTGAAGGCTGCGGGCTCAGCATCAGCAGAACCTGATGTTGACTCCGATATACTTTGACAACTTAACTTCTGGATTTAGAGACATTTACCTTAGTGTCGGTATACTAAGATGTTTTGGTAACGAGGAAGGAGGGACAAAGCAAATTCGCAGAATGTGTGCTATTTTTAGTCCTCACATGCCAGAGGGTCAATATTAAAAAAAATGTAACATTATAATCTCTTGTACTTCACAATTTAATAGTGTCTGTTACATTGTGTCTCACACCTCAGTGTCAGAATTGTGAGACGAGTTTGTAATCAGGAGGGAGGGCCATAGCAATTCAGCAGAAATTGCATTCATCTTTTCCCAATGCATTCTCACATGCCATTTTCTCACATGCCATGCTCAGAGGGTCATATTTTTAAAATGGTATCATAAAATGTCCTGAAGTTCAGGATTTTGACAGTCTGTTATATTGTGTCTCACACCTTGATGTCAGAAATATGAGACGATTTTAAAATCAGGAGGGAGGGCCCTAGAAATATAGCAAACATTGCATTTACCATTTGACAATGTATTCTCTCATGCCATGTTCAGAGGGTTGTATTTAAAAAACGGTACAGTACAATGTCCTGAAGTTCAGGATTTTGATAGTCTTTTCCATTGTCTCTCACACATCTGTGTCAGAATTTTTAGACATTTTTATAACCAGGAGGTAGGTTCGATCACCCTCTGCTCATCCTCAGTTAACCATATAGTCTCATATACCATGTTCTAAATGTCCCATTTAAAACTGCTATATTAAAATTTCTTGTAAAATGCAAGAGTTTGAGTCTTTTTATGATCAGAAGGCAAGGTCGTGGAAAATATGCAGAAAGTGCCAGTGAATTTACGTTTTGCCTTTGTCTTATTTACTCGTGGTATAACATGCCAGTTTGTTTTATTGTGAGTTGTGTTTCTGAAATGTGTTTCATACAAAAATGCAATTTGGACAGTCTCTACTTACATATTCCCCTTTACTGAGGAAATATACAGTAATACATCCGGATATTTTTAAAAATGACTGTAGAGAGCCATCTACAGGCGAAAGACGACATAACATCACAGCAGCAGCATTTAATATGGAACGAAAAACGCAAAGCAGCAGCTGGCGAATAAGAAGCCAACTTCAGCCTCGTTAATGCAATAGCATTAGGTGAGGTGGAAAAATATTTCTTGCTCTGAATCTCAACATTTTTATAGGAGGTGTTCTAGGACTTCTTGCCTCAGAAAAAAAAAACTGCCAGATATTTCTACTCCATCAATAGCAGCAGAGTTATCAGTACTGAGCCCTAAATGTAGGTCCTATCATCATATAAAAAGTCGAAAGTATCGACTGCATTCAACTGATAAAATGTATCTTCTATGAGAGTTATATCTTATCCAAAATACATCGGAAACAAATTTGCACGTTTTTTTGGGGGATCCTGAAGACTGAGACTCAAAACTTTTTTTTTCCTTCTTTCCAGGAGGAAGGATTATTCAGATGCAAACATTGTCCCAAAATCAATGTACTCTCCATTGATATTCAAATCCTCAAAATCTTCATCTGAACGTCGATATTGAAATATGATATCGTAAAAATTGTGGTTTTCTTTTTAAAGCAAATTTTATGCTTTAAATTAAATTTTATTTATTATGAAAGTGCCGGAAATTTTTCAGTACTTTAGAGGGTTTTGCCATTTTAGATGTTATGCTGTTCCTGTCTGATTTATCAAATGTGTCATTTAAATCTCCAGTCATTTCTATATCAGTCTGAAGGCCTTGCAGTAAAGATTGCAATTCATCCAAAAATGCCAAGTTTCCCACTGGTGATACATACAAGGAAATGAATGTATATTTTCCCCCCAAATCAACAAATTTAAAATCAAATACCTCCCTCATCTGCAGGTGGAGAGAATAATGTCAGAATAAATACAGGTTTAAAAGTCAGGACCATTGATAGTCCTATTTTAAAATGACACTAAAATGCTCACAATATATTAAAAAGCTCTGTAAAATGCAAAAATAATAAAAAATATTAAAACAAGGTAAAAAGAAATAATACACAGTTATAAAGCTCAGGAATTATCAATGTGAAGTTACAATGGGTTGATTGTGTTTCATGTGATTTAAAAAATAAAATGTTTGCAAAAAATCCACTTACAATATGCTAAAAATGGCAAGAATACTTAACCTTTTACTACCAGTGACATATTTAGCCAATGTCTGCCTGGAATTTCCTCCCCCTTAAACATTTGTTATATCTCTGCAGCAGAACATAGCAGGAGCCTGGTTCAGGTCTTAAATTGAAGCTAACCCCCATGGCTTTGAGTGTGAATAGTCAAATGTCTTGTATTTCTTAATGTGTCCACTCAGCAGACAAACATATGAAAAAAAAAAAAGCTGGCGAACATTTTTTTTTTGGTCTTCAGATGTCAGATTTTTCAACTATATGCATGTCAAGGGCCTGGGAATGATTTGAAAACCTTGTTCTAGGTGGCTACTAGCTTGGATAAAATTTGGGACAAATTGATCAATTAGAAAAAATTCTACATCATGTTTTGTGAAGACTGGACCTGGAATGAAATTTCACGCCTATAATAAAAAATCATAAAAATATTGAAAATAATAAGAATAAAAACCATTGCAATTGCTATAAAAACCTTAAGACACTGCTAGAGAGCCTTTATCTGCTGTTATGCAATGAAAAAAAACCTCAGAGTTGCCTTCTGGTGTGAAAAAAAGGAGCACTGATAAGAAACTGATAAAAAACTGATTGATTATCCCTTCTGAGTCAATGATTGACAGCTAAAAATGCAGCCTGAAGCTTCTAGAGGAAGTCTCACCCCCTAAGGGCTCTGAATGGCTGAAAATACAAAGAATGACAGCGGTTTTTACCAATCAAATCGCCTTATTTCTGGCGCTCGTTCTTCAAACATTTACTACGTAATCAGTAACGTTTACTAGTCTCTAGCTCTTGAGATAAACTAGTCTGGGTTATTTTGGATATATATCATGGTCCAGAATAAGGTAAAAACATGGGATATATATATATATATTTGCTGGTTTTTGCTTTTGCGGTTTTGTTGGTAAAGATGTATGATATTGACATGCTGTGCTTGCCGGGTTGCCATGTGTTTTGGGATTCTGCTAGTTCATTAATTTATTGGTTTATTGCATAATAGTGTCATGTCTGTGGAAACAAACTTTATGGTTTTGTTGTGGTGATATTGGAGAATACGTGCATGTGAGAAAATTTGTGGAGCGGTTTCAAACAAACGTTTATCTCGCGTTTATCTTAAAAATAAAAAGTGTCATCTGGGGAGACAGGAGTGGTCCTCGGTGACCGCGATCCGGACTAAGTTAACAGGTGTGTAATTTAAAAAAAAATAAAACAAGTTAAAAATAAATAAAAATAAATAAATAAATAAATAAAATAAATATAAGACTAAATGGGTTTAACATTCAGCAATGTAATTGGTCAGATGCTTACGATAAGTGATGCTGGTGTTTCGTGTGATTTAGCGAATTCAAAAAAATATTCATTTTAAAAACAGCAAGAGCTCGTATGAAAAAAAAGTTCGTAAGTATCTTTGTTACAACAGCCGCGCCAGAACTATTCAGATACTGTACATCAGAAAAGTACCTGAACTTGACTGGTTTATATTCAGTTATGTGCATTGGGAACGAAAGGGAGACTTAGATGGATTTTATTAGGGTTTTAGGAATCAGAAAATGTATTTTTACACGTTTATGCCTACGAACAGAAATAACTTCCTGCTTTCAGCGCTTTTTTGGTTTCTGCTTGTAACCTCGAACAGAGAAACCCAGTACTGACTCACAGAAACCCCGGAGTTTCTGTGTTTCTGGGATTTAAGAGGGATGTACAGTATGCAGCGGTGTTACGAGTCTGGAAGGAGGAGACGTGCATTCCGCACGGGGAGCGTAGAGCAATGAGCCGCACCTGCTGCGCGCTGAGTCCTGTCCTGTATAACCGCTGAGCACGGACACACAGAGTCTCCAGCCAGTGTTGGAGATTTATGATTTCAATGTTTTTTTTCCTTTTGAGCAGAAGCTGGGCTTCTTCCTCTAGTTAAAGTTATTTGAGTTGTGGTTACTATCAAGCAGTCTGTTGTATACTGTACGTGAAATAAAGATAAGAGTGCTTTCTTGATACTTCACAAGAGTATACATAATTCATGAGCTGTATTAAAAAAAATGAACTGGAAGAAAAGCAATAGGGCTGGAGTTTATAGACTGTGATGCAAATACGAGAGTAGGAGAGGAGGGGACTAGTTCAGGAGCACAACCGGCCCTCTCCTGCCCATTCTCCCACCAGGGTCTGTTGTAACCCAGTGTGAAATTCAGCTCCTTGCAGTTCAGCTTTTGATCACTCAGCTGCTTTGCCCTGGGAATATAGGGCAAATAAAGGAGATAGCAACCAGACTAGAGGGAGAGTTTTTATTCCTAAGGGATGACTTGTTTTACAACAGCAGACAACTTAAAGAAACAAAAACCTCTGTTCTGCTGCTCCAGGTTGGTTCCACTGGGAACAAGTGTGGCCAGGAGCTCATGAACAGTAATTAGGGGTTGTTTCCACAAGGGGGGCTGGAGTAAGTTAGATGTCAAGGGCAATAAAACTCATTAGTGTTACGATCCCTGCCTCCCGGCAACGGAGGAGGCAGAAGTAGGCGTAGCCCCTATCCATCAGTTCACCTATCAGTTTTCCCATTCAACACCACACCCCCGTCTCATCCTACTTAAACACCTGTCCTTCCCTACCTCATTGCTCAGTATTGGTTTTCCCTTTCGAGCTTCCTGGTTGCGCTACTTCTACTCTGTGTTCGTCTTGGCTTTCGGTTTGCGGTTTTTCCCTTTGGACTTCGGCTTTTCGGATCTCGGCTTGGATTGGTTACTTTCGCTCTGTTTGGATTACTGGCTACCCCTGGATTCTCGGATTGCTCTACGGACTACGACTTCAGATCTCGCTTCGGCTTCGGTACTCGTTCCCTTTCGGATTTCTGGCTTCCCCTGGACTCTCGGCTCGTTCCTACGATTATGGTTTGCTTTCGGATTACGACTTGGTTTTGTTCATTCCTGCAAGTGGGTTCACTCACTGGTTCGGTCCCTATTACCGAACCCATAACAGAATACTGAGCCACTTAACATGGACCCAGCGGAACAAGAGGAGATTCGCTCGGCTTTGGATCAGCACGGACAAGCCTTACTCCAGCTCCAGGCTTCTGTCCAACAGATCTCTGCGCACCTGTCTACAATGCCGCCCATCGGCAATCGAGGAAGCAACGCTGGAGCTGCCGCTTCGGCTCCGCCTCCGCCAGCTCCTACACCTGCCCCTCGACCTCTTCCACTAATTCCACCTGACAGGTTTGACGGCAACCCTACGAAATGTTGGGGCTTTTTAGCACAGTGTGCGCTGGTTCTCAGGCTTCACCCGGAGACTTTTTTTTCTCCTCAGGACAAGATCGCCTTCATAGTTTCACGGCTAACCGGCCGCGCTTTGGAATGGGCTATTGCTCTGTTTGATCGCGGGGCTCCTGAAATTCAGGATTATGATTTTTTTTTAGAAAAATTTAACGGGGTTTTTTGTCGTCCCATAGTTGGCCAAGACTCTGCCTTCTGCCTCTCCTCCATCCATCAAGGCCGTCGGTCTGTACATGATTATGCTATTGATTTTCAAGTAGCAGCAGCAGAGACTCACTGGGACGATGAGGTCCTTATTTTTTTTTTCCGTCAAGGACTCAGTGAAGAAATTAAGGACCATCTGGTAAATATGCCGCAATTGGGCAATACCTTGGAGGAAGTTATTTCACAGGTACTGCAATTAGAACTCAGAATTCGTCATAGGAGTGCTGAGAGATCTCGGTCCCCTATACTAGAGGCTCCTCGGCTATCACCTTTCAGATCTGCCGACTCAGAACAACCTTTGGAAATAGCCCGCACCTGGGTAACCCCTGAAGAACGTGAGAGGCGCCAAAGAGAGGGTCGCTGCCTGTACTGTGGGAAATTTGGACACTTTAAAGCGGCCTGCCCTGCTGCATACTCATCCTTGAAGCGCCGCCCACCTTCTCAGACTCCTAAGGTGAGTGAGAATACTCAATTCCCTCACCTTTCCTCAGGATTTTTTATTTTTTCTACACTATTCTGGGGTAATGAAAGGAGACCTCTTCTTGCTTTTATAGACTCAGGGGCGGTGGGTAACTTTATAGACGCCGCCGTCGCTCGAGCTTGGAAACTACCCTTGACCCTGGTGTCTACCCCTCTTCGTGTCCAGTCTATTGATGGCTCCCCCGTATCTCCAGGACTTATTAGGTGGCAAATGGAAATTATAAGCCTGCAGATAGGCGCCACCCATGTGGAAGACATCTGGTTTTATCTCCTTGAGACCCTTTATCTCTGGTGCTAGGCTTTCCCTGGCTACAGCAGCATGACCCACACATTTCTTGGTCCCGTAAAGAGATAGTAGCTTGGGGACCCAGATGTGTTAGATGTGTAAACTAGAGAAGTGTACCTTCCATGCTTCGAGGAGTCACTTTTTAGGGTACGTCATCTCGCCGGAGGGGGTGGAAATGGATTCGAGTAAAGTGTCGGCGATTACTGATTGGCCCACTCCCAAGAATCTAAAACACGTTCAACGATTTCTCGGCTTTGCTAACTTTTACAGGAAGTTTATTCGAAACTTCAGCTCGGTGGTCACTCCCATAACCTCTTTGACCCGTAAAGGACCTAAACAAGGCAAATGGACCCCTCAAGCCGAAGAAGCATTTCAGCGTCTGAAACACCTGTTCACTACAGCCCCCATCCTAAAACACCCTGATCCAACTTTGCCCTTGTGGTCGAAGTGGATGCTTCTGGCCATGGTGTGGGTGCTGTTCTCTCCCAACGTCATGGAGAAAAACAGATTCTTCATCCCTGTGCCTTCTTCTCTAAGAAGCTATCACCTGCCCAAATGAACTACGACGTCGGTAACCGTGAGCTCTTGGCCATTAAGCTGGCATTGGAGGAATGGAGGCACTGGTTAGAGGGTGCTCATCACCCTTTTTTAATTTACACTGATCATAAAAACCTGGAGTATCTGCAGTCGGCCAAACGTCTTTGTCCTCGCCAGGCTAGGTGGTCCCTTTTTTTTTCCAGATTTAATTTCTTGATCACCTACACTCCAGGTTCCAAGAACATCAAGGCAGACGCCCTTTCACGGATCCACGACCCCCCTGAGGCCGAATTGATTCCAGAACCCATCATCCCGTCTGGAAAGTTCCTGGCAGCGGTAAGATGGGACATTGAGGTAATTGTCCGACGAGCCTTGGTAGGGCAGACGGTACCTCCTCAGTGCCCTCAGGACAAGTTATTTGTCTCTAATTCCATCAGATCGGCAGTTTTGCAATGGGGACACGACTCCCGCTTCGCCGGACACCCTGGATTCCACCGTACCTTGGATTTCATCTCCAGAGACTTCTGGTGGCCAACTATGGCCAAGGATGTCAAGGAATATGTCCAGGCCTGCTCTATCTGCTCCCAAATGAAGTCTTCCCGGATGAGGGCAGCGGGCCTTCTTCAACCCTTACCCATCCCGGACCGTCCTTGGACCCACCTCTCAGTAGATTTTATTACTGACCTTCCACCCAGCCATGGACACACGACTATTATGGTGGTGGTAGACCGTTTTTCCAAATCTGCCCATTTTATTCCCTTACCATCCTTACCCACAGCTCGAGAACTAGCGGAATTGTTTGTACAACATATCTTCCGACTGCATGGCATCCCTAAGGATATTGTTTCTGATAGGGGCCCTCAGTTTGTCTCCCGATTTTGGAGGGCCTTCTGTAAGTCACTGGGCGCCTCAGTCTCACTTACCTCAGCTTATCACCCTCAGGCCAACGGTCAGACATAACGAATGAATCAGGAACTGCTGACCTATTTACGGACTTAAATCTCCTCTACCCATGATAATTGGTTGTCCTTGCTCCCATGGGCAGAGTATGCACACAATTCTTTGTATACCACATCTACCGGCATGTCTCCCTTTAAGTGTGCTTTAGGTTATCAGCCTCCTCTTATCCCTGACTCCCATCCCAACACAGAGGTACCTTCGGCTCAGGACTACATCTCTAACCTGAAGACCTTCTGGAGGAAGGCCAAAGCCACCCTTCTTCGCACCTCAGCTCAGCGGAAGAAGGTGACTGATCGGCACCGTCGTATCCCACCCAGACTTCGATGTGGTCAGTTTGTTTGGTTATCTACTCGTAACCTTCCTCTTAAGCAACCTTCTGGCAAGCTTGCTCCCAGGTACATTGGTCCTTTTCGTGTCCTCGCCCAGATCACTCCTGTGACTTACCGACTGGCCTTGCCTCCTACCCTTCGGATCCACCCTACTTTCCATGTTTCCCTCCTTAAACCCTTTCACAGATCCACCCTGTCTAAACCGGAAAAAAAAAACCACCGCCTCGAGTAATTGATGGACTCCCTGCTTACACGGTCAATAAAATCCTGGATTCCCAATGGTCTCGTGGATCCCTACAATATCTCGTCGATTGGGAAGGCTACGGTCCGGAGGAGCGCTCGTGGGTCTCGGAGAAGGATATTCTGGACCCCAACCTCATCCAAGACTTCCACCTTAACTTCCCGGATCGTCCCGTTAGGGATTCAGGAGGCGCCCGTAGAGGGGGGGGGTAATGTTACGATCCCTGCCTCCCGGCAACGGAGGAGGCAGAAGTAGGCGTAGCCCCTATCCATCAGTTCACCTATCAGTTTTCCCATTCAACACCACACCCCCGTCTCATCCTACTTAAACACCTGTCCTTCCCTACCTCATTGCTCAGTATTGGTTTTCCCTTTCGAGCTTCCTGGTTGCGCTACTTCTACTCTGTGTTCGTCTTGGCTTTCAGTTTGTGGTTTTTCCCTTTGGACTTCGGCTTTCGGATCTCGGCTTGGATTGGTTACTTTCGCTCTGTTTGGATTACTGGCTACCCCTGGATTCTCGGATTGCTCTACGGACTACGACTTCGGATCTCGCTTCAGCTTCGGTACTCGTTCCCTTTCGGATTTCTGGCTTCCCCTGGACTCTCGGCTCGTTCCTACGATTACGGTTTGCTTTCGGATTACGACTTGGTTCTGTTCGCTCCTGCAAGTGGGTTCACTCACTGGTTCGGTCCCTATTACCGATCCCATAACAATTAGACCTTATTGACCAGTTAAGGTGAGTTGTTCTGCTTTCTGCACAGAAACCAGTGCTCTCTTCTCAATGTGTGGGTGAGTCTGTCAGTGATATAACAGCTAGGCAGGACTGCCATTGTGGTCTATTTCATCACCTGTGAACCCATCTTCCAAAGACAACAGTCCAATCTACCTTAGAGTGTCCCGGACTGCTCCGTCAGTGACAGTGAGAGGTTTATCTTGTCTCTTGTTCCGCCAGAATGTAACAAATAGTGACCCCTTAATGGAGGAAACTTTAGCTTTTGTAGGTAATTATACCACTTGACAATGTTACAGGTGTTGGGGGGGGGAACCCCTAGTGACCCCACAGTTTCACATAGACAATGGCCAGTCTACACATACCTCCAGTCAACACAGCCCTGACCCCTGTTATGTCACCCAGGTCTACACTGTAAGACAATGATTATTTAGGAAAATTGTAAGGAATGCATTCCAAAGCAGTCAATGGAAGTATGGAATTAAAATAGTCAAGTCTTGATAAATAGAGTATATTATCTATTTATTATACCTTTACATTGTGACAAAAACAAATTTCAAGTCCATTATGAGCACACACAGCATATTAAAGATAGGTCTCTGCACTGTAAAGGAATCTGTTCACTTATAAAAACTTTAGCTAATAAACCTGAAATGTCATTTCTTTTACTGCTTGTTCTTTAAGGTACTAACTCATTGACATTATGTACATTAAAATAAGACTATTCACAAAGAAAAAGCATTTATCACAAATGTATCATGCCAAATAAACTCTAGTAATCAAGAGCAATTAAGAAAAGGAAACAAAACCATCTTTTGAGGATGCCAGATAGAAATGTAAACACACACTCAAATGTGGGGCCAATCTTACCAGAAATCAATTAACCCACCAATAATCTTGGACTGATGTCTGAAAACCAGAGCAAACAGTACAATATTGAGGTACTAAAGCTATTAGTAGAACAGATCTAGCTTCTCAACATAATACTTATGTCTGAACTTCATTGAATAGTGACACTTCAATCTTTCATATTCAATATTTTTCACAAAATCAACAGCTGAGAACAGACCGCCATGTACCTTTATCCAGTGGTTTTCAGAGCAGAGACATCCGTGTGGGCAAGAGTTCTTTCCCTGAGGTCCACTGCACGTCAGCTAGCCACGTTCTGGCTGGGGCGTGTGTACTCCTGGGAACGTCGCCTGTAATGAATATTGGAGACTTTGTACAAATTAATAATGTGAGCATATTAATATGATTTGTGTTGAGGCCAAACATAGACAATCACTGTTAAAACTTGAATTCAACCTCCAGTGTCTGATTTTGAAATGCTGATCATCACCCGTCTTCTGGCTTCTAGATGCACGTGTTAATGGATATTTCTTGTCTTCTTTTTTTTCCCCCCATATGCTCTTCTCTGTATCATTAAGTACTTCTGGGTCATTTCATGTACCTCGTGGCATCTTGGCTGGTGGTGAATGGCAGGCAGCTGCTCTAAAAATAACATGCCTATTAATATGATGTTGAAGACAAAACCAAAACAATACAACTTTGTTTTGCACTTTAAAATTTATCACAAGCTTGTCATATTTACAGTCATCAACTGATTTAGGCTGCTGTTCCTGTGAAAAATGTCCTTTGTTTAAGAAAGATTCAATTTAAAATCTTTAGGTTTTAAATATAAACCACTGGCAATATGGTAATCACTTTTACAACTTTTAAGAAGTTGCAAGATAGCTCTACAACTATGTTGTCCTTAACCTATTCAGAAACTACCACTAATATTGTAAGAAATTGTTCTCTAGGCTCTAGATCTTGTGGGCTCTGTTCTCGATGAATTGGAAAGGTGTCGTTCATGAAGTCCAGTACTCTGTCGATCTCTCTCTTACCAAGAGACTACCCATCTAACGCTGCAGGAAACTCCAGTGCCTGGTCTGGGAATGCTGTGCTATTCAGATTCTGTCAATACATTTCAAGAATGGTTCACCTTTTTGTTTACACTGTGGCATTTCTTTGCAGTAACAATTGAGTGGGATAGTTATCTGCCTTCTATACTCTCCTGAAAATCATGTATCTTTTTAGCAGTCCCATATCCCTTCCTTATATCCTTGCTGATAAGAATGAGAAATGCTATTTTCAAGACATTAACACGAATATAATTTTTACATTAATTCCAAGGTACAAGAAAATGAATATCTTCAAAATATGCACTTTAATATACTTACTTAGTTTCTTTTTTGGAAATGGTCAGTGAACCAACCACTCCAGAGCTTGTCCTTCACCTTGAAATGATTTCCTGGAAATGCTGTAATCACAGAGGAGCTCTTCTCCCCTCAACAATGTCCCTTTTTGTCACAGACAGAATTATGACAGGCTGTTCGTTGATTATAAATGACTTTCTTACAGCCCTTACATTGTCTTTTCTCTTTGATGGATTTATCCATCTTCCGATTTGCCTCCTTATCCAGGAGGCAGGCTCAGTGTTTTTCACGAGCATCAATGCAGTTTTTGTGCAGGTTCATCTGAAAAGAAAAGACATCTCATCTCTCCCTGTGAGCTTCAGCAGTTGTCTTTGTGATGACCTTGCCATTGTTATCACACACCACCTCTCCCTTCTGGAAACACCTGGAAGTCACAAACTTCTTCCCCTTCACAGGATCGTCAGTGATGCTCAGGCCTTCCCAGATTTGATACTTTATCAACTTTTTAATTTGCATGTCATTTGGTGGCAGTCCTGTGTTGGGCTTCCAATTCTCTAGCACTTCGACACTGTTGATACATTGGCTGACCAGTCCATCTTCTTCGTCTCCTTTCACAGCTGCTGACCTGGGCATTACAGCGTAGTTTAGTGAAGTAAAGATGAAACGGCTGATAAAACACAAATAAAATGCAATTAAGGTACATTCCAGATTTTCTTAAATACTGTACATGATTGGAGCTATGCAGGTGGAGGTCTTTTGTTCGGTATTAACATGGATTTTAATTGGCTTCTATGAAAATTGGCCATGGTGTGAGTGAGTCCTGTGATGGACTGGTGTCACATTATGGGTGATACAGTACTTTGCATCCACTGCTTGCCAGGATGGTTCCAGTTCTACCACAACCCTGAATTGAGTGGATGGGTATATCAATGTAGCCATCAACTTGCATGTTCCCCTTCTTCACTAAATGTAAAGGAAGCCAGCTGCTGTTTTAGGTTTTGTGCTCTTTAACAGGAATTATGACCATTTTTGTGCCCACTTGTTGAGACAACACTTTCTTTGCACCCATTTCTCGAACTGTAATAGCGAGAAAATAAAAATGAATACACCAAACTGTAAAAATCCCATATATGTAATTTATTACTTTTGTTGTATGAAAGTATCCTTACTCTCATGTTCTTTACCACCCCTGGGTGCTGCAGGTGCTTCAGGTGGAGAAAGGCCTGCAGGTAATACAGTACAAGAAGCTGCTCAGGCAAGGTGATGTCTTGCCCAGTCTGTGCAACACATCTCTCTTTGCAACCATCAACACCTTCCAGCAATCCTTCGTACTTGGTTCTGGACTCTGCAACTGTCTATATCTGTGGGAGAAATTCGTACTCATCAACTTTTTTTGTATTCAAATTAAAAGTACAACTGAAAGAAGTTTTATAATGAAAATGACCTAATTTTAGTAATCTCTTGGCAACATTCTTACTGTTCTTCTTCTGAATATCCTTTAGGATACTTTGGAAGTTGATGATGAGGTTAGCCAGGCTGGGATCCTCTACTTTCACACTGATATCATTTAGGATGTAGCCCGGAAAATGGTTTATGTTCTTAATATAATTAGCAATGATTTGGTGAGACAGTCCAGTGGTCTTCATTTGGTTACAATAATTGTTGTTTTGGATAGGCCCTTTACAAAGTTTAAGGAAGATGCAGATGGATCCATAAAAACAGGAATCTGGAAACATTTTCTACCTGATAAATGTAGAGTCACTATGTTTATGGCTGAGATTTCACATGGGTGAATTTTAAGCTAAGGAGTAAAAACATGTGCTATGGAAATATCACTGCTCAATTTTAAATGCCTTTAAAAAATAAATACCTCCTGAGAGCAATCTGCCACTCCAAGATCCTTGGTAAGGTCCTGTTTAAACCCAGCCAGGTGAGGAGCATCCAGGGAGTGCGTTCTGTCCAGTCCAGCCTGGGTCACCATCTTCCTGAAAGCCTGCTGATGGCTTTTAAGAACTGGGGGGACAGAAGGAATACAAAATACACATTTAAACATGTTTACTTCTAAGACAAACTAGAATACAAGTATAAAACAAAAGATACATTTGGAAAAAATAGAAAGTTCTCCAGAACTCACATCTTCCCCTTCCTCTTCCACTTCAGTCTCTGGCATCTCTTCCTCCTGGACAGCAGCCTCTTGCTCAGGGCATCTGGACCACTGGTATATCATTTTAACATACCCTTACATAAAGGTAAAGGTTAGAAATGAAACAGAAGAACCCTTATAAATTCTAAATATCTTACCTTGCTGATGTGTCTTCAAGATTCCACATAAAACAGTCCATGGACTCCGCCAGTCTCACATTCTCACCACACATGAGCCCTATGCTCTTGCAATCCCCGACCTGCCGATTCCTCAAGGGATTCAACAAGTCCTTCCTGGCCTGGAGAAGGACCTTGCTGATCTCCTCTGCTGAGGTTCATTTCATACACACCCTCTTTAGGTGAAGAGGAAACTGGTCAAATGTCTTCAGGCAGGTCTTGCACACCAGAGGAATCCTCATGGGTCTCTTTTGAAAATAAATAACTTTTGTGTAAAGGAACAAGTCAAGACTGTTTCAGTTTCTTAGCCGAGCCTTAATTTTCTCTCCAATAGCTTCACCATATTGTTTATTGTATTTTTATCAGAATTATACCTTGCTCTAAAATAATGACTTTATAAAACAACTTAACTCTTACTTGGTCATGTTCCCAGTCTTTCCAGTAGAAGTCGTTGTAGAATTTAAAAACTGCTGTGATAATTTGATCTGCCCGAGTGTCCTTCCCTAACCCAGTATTGATAGTTTGTGTACTGTAGGGTCCAAAGGTGGTGTTCTGCAATTTCCTCCCATAATGTTTCTTTGATCAGTTGGAAGTAAGTGTGAAAGCTTCCTCCCAGTGGGGAAGCTCAAGATCCTCTAGTTGTATGACAGATTTTCGTCCTAGTGCTCTTCGAGGATCTGCAGTGTGGTGTGAAGCCAATTTTTGGCATTGCTTACCAGCTTCAGATATGTGAGTTTAGGTGGCTTGGCAGGTTTTATAAGTTCCTCAGTCTTCCATCGTAGGCTGGCGGGTGCTCGGTTCTACCGTCCAATAAAACTGCTGTGTTTTGTAAATGGTGGACTGTTTGGATCATTTTGTAGATGATCCTGGTTCCTTGGTGGAAGGTATCCTGTCTGACATGTTTGTTGTGTAGGCAGTGTGGAGGGTGACCATACGGTTGCGTGCATTGTCAACTCTGGATTGATCCATACTTACCATTTAAATGCCTAAAGCTTCGTTGACACCGTTAGGTTTCCACTGTTACGCAGCTTTAACTCTGTAGAATCTGTGGCTCCATAGGAAGACTATCTTGCCTTTCTGTGTGTCGCTATGTTTCTGCCTGGGTCTTCTTCAGGCATTGTTCTGGAACACTGTGTCCATGCTGGCTTGTTTTTATCCTGTTTTGTAAGGGGCAGTGTGTTGTAGTTCCTCCTAGGGGGCTAGTTTGTATCCCATGGTCTGTGTTCCTTCTGTACGTTTCTGTATGAGTAGGTGCAGTTTCAGTTGGTGAATGGGTTTCTGCTTTCCCTGGTGGGGATTATGCATGGACCATTAACATCTCAATAGGCAATCAGGGTCTTTTGTTTTCCTCCCTAGTAGGACTGTGCAAGCTGTGTGAGTTTCCATAGCTGATTGGTTTCAGTTATTCTTCTGTTTGTTGCGTGTTAGTATGGTGAAGAGTTCCAGTCCCTGTAGGATCTGGCTAGTTAGGAGAGGGGAACGAAGCTCCTTCTCCCAGACTTTATCCGAGAGGGGACCATCTGGGACAAGGAGAGGACTCTCCTTCCAACGACTAAAACCCTCCCGGTTTTTCTGATGTACAGGTCTTGTGTAAAGATAGTATTAAGTCTTTTGATCCACTCCCTTTCCTTTTTCTTTCTTTCTGTCTCTGTCCAGTTGGGGTTGCTTTCCAGTCCCATGGTTCCTGATGTACCTGTGTTGTGTCAGCTGGGTTCGGATGGAGTTACCCGTTCCCCCCACATAGGTCACCCCGCACTTTTTGCACTGGATGCTGTAGATGGCGTTATTGATGTTTTCTGAGAGTGCCCTTTGCAACTGGAAGATTTCTTTAGTTTCTTTGTTTTGGATAGTTGTTTTCTGTTATGAAATGTTTGGCTCTTGGTGTATATGATCTGTTGTGTACAGGTTTTAGCTTGCTTTGGTCTAATTAATGCTAAAGGTTTTTGTTTTTTTCTGTGTGCAGATATGATTTTGTGCTCCCTCAGTATGTTTGTGTTTTCTAATATCATGGTTTTTGGTTGGTTTTTATGCTGAGTTGAAAATATGATGTGTTGAGGGGTATTTTTCTGTCATCTGGAGTTTTTCTATTTAGAAATGTTTGTGCCACATTTTTGAGGAAACTTTGTGTGTATCTTCTCTGGCATAAAGCTTGGAAGAGTGTTTATTTGGCTTCCTCAAAGTCTTGTTGTTGTGTACAGATTTTGTGGAAGTGTAGGAGTTGTGATTTTACCAGTTCTTTAAAAGTATGTTTTGGGTGGAAGCTATCCTTGTGCAGTAAGCCGTGTGAATGTGTCTTTGAAAAATACCTTGATGTCCAGTTTGTCTGTGTTGTTGAAGGAAGAAACTTTGTATGTGGTGGTGTCTAGGAAGTCTATCATGCTTGGTGTATTTGAGTTTAATGGACCTGTGGTGTGTGTTGAGGGTGTTAATGATTTCTTGCAAGGCTTGATATGTGCTGCCTATATGTTTATTTTTTATATCTTTGCCCTGTGATGGACTGGTGTCCTTTCCAGGGTGTAGCCTGCCATGTGTCTATTTCTTGCCACATTTTAAAATGGAGTTATAATCTTACTATTTTTACAGTTTTAAATTGACATTTACAAATGTATATTAAAGCAGCTACCCACCTGAACTAAACTATGTCAGCATGTGTAGTCTGCAAAGGAACAAGTAATAGGTTTATTCCATACTGAAAAGAGAAGAGAGAAAACTCAACGTTTCGTCTGTGAAGCCTTCAGGTGTGAGAAAGACAGGGCAGGTTACAAAGATTAAATAGCACAGAAGAACAAAAGCTGGGAGAGGGGAGGAGGCAGGAGCGGCAGAGAGGCCACTCAGGAAGTGCAAAGTGGAGAGAGGTGAAGAAAGGTATGAAGTCAAGACCTGCAAGAGAATAGAGAAGATTACATTAAAATAAGTCAGTCATTGAGAGATCCTGGCCATTTGAGGTGAAAAGAAAAACTATGGGCTTGGAGAAATCTTTAACCTTCCCAGCCCTAATATGTTCTCTGAAGCGTTCTCCTAGACTCCTTTCGGTTTCCCAAATGTAGATAGCTGGGCATTTTTTGCAAGCGATACAGTAAATGAGATACAGGATGTTGTCAGGGTTATCCGGAATTGTCCTGTGATGCCCTGAATGTCGTTAGATATGTATTTGCAAGTGATGCAGCGAGTGCTGTTGCAGGGGAAGGTGCCAAGTGCGAGGGAGCTGTGAACAAGAAGCTTATGTGGTGGTCAGCGATAAGAGATGATTGGGCGGTCGGGAAAAAAGAGTACCGATGGAGGGATCGTCCTGTAAAATGGAGTCATTGTTAATGATGGTCCTGGGGATAGAAATTGGGTTAGGGTGGTAGGAAAGCACCGAGGGAATGCGGTTGTGAGACCAGGAGTTCCGGATTGAGTTGATGAGCCGAGGGCTGTTTTTGGCCTGGGAGTAGAATAAAGTGACACCTTTCGTCAAACTTTTTGACAGGTACCACGCCCCCTTTTTCAGGCAATGGGAGGCCGCCATGGGCAGATGTCCTGCCCCCTTTTTGGCTATTGGTGCATCATTACGAGAGGATGTCCCGCCCCCTCCAGAGCCAATGGTGTGTCATTATGAGTGTTGTAGTCCCGCCTTCCACTCCCTGGGCCTCAGGGTCCAAATACCCACCATCGCATCCCCCTCAATTTATAAATAAGTGTATGAAAGCACGTATTAGCGACGAGGGTTGGAAGGTGATCAAGTCTGCCGTAGGTTTCAGCGCGCTCTATTATAACCCTAAGGAATCGGGGCGTTACGGCGGTGTGTGGGGAGTCTGGTGAGGGCCGCGAGTTCCCGGGGTGTAAGCGGCACCAGCCGCAGCCAGGTGTCAGACTGGTTGACCCTGATAGCATGTCTCAAAAAACATCAAGCGCGCGCGCGCGCACACACACACACACACACACTGAGTAAAGTGGGCCGCGAGATCCCGGGGTGTGGGCTGTTGCAGCCAGGGTCCGGTGACAGTGTGTTTGACCCTGACAGCAAGTCTCAAAATACAGCAAGGACGTGTAAACACACACACACACACATACACACACAAAGTCTCACGGAAAGAACTCGCAGGACAAATAACATGTGAAATGTGAACCACTTTACTTCATCAGTAGGTTTTCAAATACAGAAACATCAAAGGAAACATCCCAGTATACACTTTTGAACTTTTCAAACACGTTACAGACTACTGCTTGCAATCACCAATTAAATGTTGGTGCAGAAAATCAGTTGTAGCTATCACCCCAACATTGTTCAGAAACTCAGCAGCATCTGAAAAAGCGTTCATAAGGCCCTTTCTCTCGCCATTTCTATAGCCATGAACACCAAACTGGGCAACTCTGTCTAACAGATCAAATAAATTTGCCTGAGTGATCAGAGGGACGGTGTAACCACAGGTTCTATGTAAAATACGTTGTATTTTGGAATACACACCGCTGAATCCGCCAGGCTTCAGTTTCTAATCTGAAAACATCAGAATCACAGTAATTTCACTCATGTTCTTTACATACACATCTATCTCTTTAACAAATTCAAGGACATGAGCATTCTGTTTATTGATTTTAATTTCAAGCTTTGCAGAAAGAAGGGTGTAAAGAACTCTTTGTAAGAATTCTAACGTATATATTCGGAATTCTTCATTCTTTGGACGATGGCTCACCCGTCTCTAAAACACAGCCGTGGTTTTACATAGATCTTTTTTTCTCTTGTGTAAAAATAAGTATAATGTTTCTTTTGCAATGCACCAAAAGTCACGTCTAGTATTTTTCCATCTACCTTTTCAAGTAAGGAGCGATCGGTTGTCAATTATGTTTCTCAGCAAGTGTTTTATACTCCGCTCAGTATGATTTGTAATGGTATAGGCACCCAGGCCCCTGGCGATGTACAGAACAGCCGATAAAATTTGGGCTAAACTGAGAGACGTATAAATTTCTAACGCAGCAAACGACACATCTTCGTACCCATCCGCGCACCCGTCAACCAGGCATGTGTGACCCCGTTGAGCTGGATGATTAATCAAACAGGCCTCGCATTCATCAATCAGAACCCCCTTTAAACAATGGCTGAAGATGCAACATTCCACCGACTTTACAATCTGATCCATAGCATCAGGCTCATTAGAGCCATCATTAGCTAAACTAAGTTGAACATCATCATTATTAACATTTTGGCGAATACATATGCACAGACACGAAACATTCAAGCTCGATGGTAGTTAGAAGATTGATGCGTCGACCTCTTCGTTATTCTATTAAAGGAAAAAAGAAAAGGAAGGCTTAACAAAATAAATAGGCATGCTTTTTACCTAAACTATTTACCATTTTAATGCCTCTTTTGTGTTAGAGTTTTTCGTTTCCTCCAAACTCGCCGCGGTTTAATATTAACTATTTGTAGCGACTCTTTATCATCAGTCGTTGACGGTTCACCAACACCAGATTCCCCGTACGTGCTCACATGACAGCCACTGTCACACACCACTGAGTGCGGGGTCAGCTTTTGCTAAAAAGAAGACGAAGTGTTGAAAATGATATACGCTAAGCGCAGATTGAAACAACAATTCCATTATCAGAAAAAATATTTTAGCAACTTACCTCTTCAGTTTGCATAGCAGAGGAATCCGATGATTCACTACTCAAAGAAGCCATCTTCGCAGCAGTCAATATCGGGGCCTGACAGCTAAGGTGTCACACTTCAAAACCGGCAAGTCGGCTCATTTAAGCATAAACTCCAAATCCGTAACCATGCCTACATAGCTCAAGACAGTTTTCAAATGGTTGTGATGTTTTAGAATGCCCCACCATATCCCCCTGCCCCAAAATCACACGTGTTTTATCGAGAGTGAAAAGTAATCACATTGAATTAAAATACGTAAGCTTATTTTTAATGAGAAATTCTTAACAGCTTTACAAAAGTTTGAAATACTTTTCCACATACCGTGAATGTAAAGTCTTTAAACCTTAAAAATATTCACATGCAACCCAAACCTCAAATGATGTGTGTTTGCCTAGAAAAGAAATTACATTGAATCAAAAAATGTAACTTATTTTATTTTTTGAGAAGAGCATTGTGGGGCTGGTCTTTATTTTTTAGTGGATAGGTCATAAAAGTGTTACCATAATTGAATAAGACACATTTAGCAGCAATAACTTTTAAGCACAAGCAAAAAATTGATATTTATAATGCTTATAGGAAGGAGAAGCTCATTAAGATGAGGGCCAGGCTAAATCAGTGGAGACACAGGTCCCTGACCCTAAAGGGAATTCCACATCGAGCGCACTCAGTGCACAGTTAAAATCTCCGACGACCAGCCCTGGCTGCTGAAAGCAGCTCGCCTCCAGCTGCTTGAAGAAGGCGAGCCGCTCAGCTTCCCCATTGTGGGCGTAGATGTTGCTCAGCAGCACGGACTGTCCAGGAAACCCAAGACAGACCTGCAGGAGCTGGCCCTCCGTGTCGCGGTGCAGGAGCCTTACGCTCTCGTACACTCCCCCCCTCACCAGCACAGCCACCCCCCTCCTGCACAGGCTGGAGGCGTTGCTGTAAAACAGCTCCCCGTCCCACTGTGCTCGCACCTTCCGGACACACTCCTCGTCCCAGAAGGTCTCCTGGAGGCAGACAACATCCGTCCGCCCCAGCAGAGCTAACACTGCCCCCAGCTTTGCTCAGTCCCTCAGCCCGTTGGCGTTTAAAGAGGCGAAAGTTGCCATCACGCATATGGCCATAAGAGTGAAATTAATTCTCCGGCCCGCGCGACAGTTCCCCCGCCCTTTCTGCCACATTCTCATTGCCAACACTTGCCGCTTCCTCCCCACCTCCTGTCTCCGCCACCGCAGAGACATCAGGGATGGGTCTGCGGACAACTCTTGAATTGGGATTGAGGTTGGGCTGAGGCCTGACGTGGTGCCACTGGATCCCAGCCTTCGAGGGCCCAGGCGGTTGTACCCCGGCTTGCCCACTCCCCTCCCCCTCCTCCCTGTCCTCCCTCTCCACCCCATCCATCTCCACCACCTCCCCTTCCCCCTCCATCTTCATGCCCTGTAATACCCCTCCTCCGTCCCTGCCCCATCCATCTCCAGACACCCATCCTCCATTCCTACTTCCACCACTTCCCCTACCTCCCTCTCCTCCCACGACCATATCCAACTCCCCTTCCTCAGTCTCTGCCAACGGTGCCTGACCGAGTATTGAAGAGGCTCCCTCACCTGGCAGGCCGGTGTCTTGTGGCCGCTGCAGGGCAACCGGGCGCTTCCCCTCAGGCTCCTCTGGGTCCTCGGGCGTCTTTTCGTCTGGGCCTATGTCCACCTTGCCAGGGTCTTTTCGCCGTTGCCGCTGCCGCTTGGTCACACGCCTCGCAGCAGCGCCTTTGCTGACCCCAGCAGGCTTCTCATGCCTGGACCCAGAAGAGGGCCCTGCTGGCTCACTGGTAAGCTGGAAAACCGCTGACGGTGATGGTGGTGGTGGTGCTGGTGCCGTCGCCTCCTCCCTCTGCCTCTCTCCCTGCACAGGGTGGGGTGTCAAAAGCCCACTGGTACGCTGAGGGGCCGCCTCTGGTGGTGGTGGTGCCCGTAGGATCTCAGCTGCACCACGCTGCACCGCCGCATGTTGTGGAGCAACCTCCCTCTGCTTCTCTTGCGGCACAGAGTGGGATGCAGCAGGATTGTTAGGGCAACGGGGCGCCCCTGCTGGTGGAGATGCTGGCTGGTCCCCGGCTCCTTTCTGCTGCGCTATACCCAGGATTGGAGGGGCCTCCCTCTGCCTCTCCCCCATCACCGGCTGGGGCATTGCTGGCTCACTGGGGTCCTGGGGCGCCGCTGCTGGCAACTCTCCATGCTCAGCTGCAGCGACCACTCGTAGTCCATCTTCAACCCCCTCGGCGTTGCGGGCAGCTGCTCCTGCTCCGGCTGGATCTTCCGGCTCCGGCTCGCAGTTGCAGCTCATGAGCGCATGGAGGCAGTCCGGGCACTTGGCAGCGGTGCAGTTCCTGGCGCGGTGGCCGGGCTGTCTGCACTCATAGCAGAGGAACTCGGGGCAGTCCTTGGCAAAGTGCCCCGAATCCAGGCAGACATGACACACCCTTTGTTGCTGGTCGTGGAGGACCCTGAAGTACTGGTCCCCCTCTGCCGTGGCGAAGCGGGTGCTGTATGGCAACGAGGCTACATGCCATCAGCAATGGTGGTCCCAGGGTAGTGGCGCATTCTGATGTCCGAAATCACTCTCACCCCCCAGCTACTCAGCTTCTCCTTGATAGTCTCGTCTGAGATATATGCTGGGAGGTGGAGGAAGGAAACCACTACCTCCTTCTGCTCCAGCCTGCGGCAGGGTCCGCGTGTTCTTTTGAGTACAGAGTCAGTTCAAACTCTTTTGGCGTCTGGGGGCGGCAGGCAAAAAGAGAGCCCTCCCCACAGACGCCATGCACCGCTGCGATAATAGCACCCGCAGATGGTTTCTCCACACAGCTCACATCCACCACAACAGTATGCGCCCTTGCAAAAACCCGCCGGGGGGGTTCTGAATTCCTCATCCTTCTCTTTCCTACACCACTCTCCTCCTCCACTACAATAACATTCTCTGCCTCCATGTTTTTTCCTTCCATTAAAACACAAACAGGACTCAGAAAGCAACAAAAAAGCAACAACAAAAAACCAAAAGTCTCTCCCCTCCCCAAACAGCGCTAGGCTGAAGGGGAGGGCTTCAAAAATCAACCAAAAATTCACAAAAAATCACAAAAAACAAAGTCTTACTTGAGACAAACAAATGCTCTATTCCTCTCCTTCTTCCTGCTCTCACGCTGACCACGGCCCCTGTGACGTCAGAGGGCCTGCTCAAGGGGGTGTGGCCGTAAGCGAGAGCAGGGCTCAATGGCACCTTTCTTATAGAGAGGACAGCTCCGTCACCTCTTTTACGACGCTGCTTTTTTCCCTTGCGTTTTTCTCTTCTTCCCACGTTCTCTCTCTTCACTGCCTTCGTCCCCACTCTATTTCACTTCAGTCTTTCACTTGTAGCGGCAATGCTTGTTAATAAGACAGAATTAAGTGTTGCTGTGCTTTCCCAAATGAGGCCCCATCTCTCTGTTCATCTATGTAGTGCAGCCAATGAGAAGCTACTCATGCAGGCTGATTTAAAGATGTTTTCTATTGATAAGAGACAGCTCCCAAATGGGGATGCACTTAGCTAAGACTGGCTATCATGATCAATGGTCATCCATTGGCGCCTATCTGTCTAGGGAGTGCCAGATGGACATCTGGACTGCATTCCTAAGTGTCAGGAGTAAGTGACTCATATCTCACCTTGATCAACCAATCAGGGACTGGTAGGGCCGAGTAACCCACGTGGGTCTCTGATGCCAACGAAACTTTCAGCCAATGAACAAGCTGAAGTTCCTCCAGGTAAAAACAGGCAACACAGAACTATTCAAAGGAGAACTCCAGGGGTGCGAGACAGTTCCAGGGCAGGACAGCCCAGGCGCAGAAAGGCTCCCAAGGGCAGGACATTCTCGCAGCGCGCCTCCTGACCATCCTGAGACTCAGCCTGGACCACCACGGAACGGCCGGTGTGTCCAAGTGCCAGAACTTTCCTTTGTTCTAAGAGTCGAGAGCGGAGGTTGCCAGAGAGTAACCAGAGGATCCACCCGAGGTTAGCACCAGCAGCAGGCCTGGTGAAAAGGTCAGAACTGTGGACAGCTGAATCACTATTCAGAACTATCGCTTCATCAGGAACGAACCGGTATTCTTCCTCACCTGCTGGGACCCACACTCATCTTTTCTCCTGTGCACAAACTTTGCTAGTTAAAGCCAACACTAACTAGCCGGTCAGTGAGCATCAGCAGCGCACCGTCGCAAGCCACACAGCACAGCCTGGCACGGAGCCAGAGAGCCCGCAAGATATCTACATCCCCAGAGATTGGATGAGTATTCAACTGCACTGCATCACAGCTCGAGAATACAATTGTTATTCCAACCAGTTGATATCAATTTAATTCCTAAGAGTTATGTACTTGTTTTGAGTATCTAATGTAGAAGTTATAACCAAGTTCATTTACGAAACGGTCTAAATGAATGATATACTGAACGTATGTCCTCTTGATATACGTAACTCTTCGTAACTGATTGAATATATACCTTTTGTATTCTGATAACCCTCTCGATAAGATGCATATTTTATGTATAAATATTTGATGTATAAATATTTTATTAATAAATATTTCCTCGTGTATTAGTACCTGTGTGTATGCGTTGTTTGAGTTATATCGCATGGTTGGATTCTAAGGCCATTAAAAGAATCATTTTATTATTTACTGCTACAATTAATAATTGTCCCAGTAAATGCCCAAACCCTACAGAACTGGTGCCTCGTGAGAGCACACTACAACTGTATTATTATTATTATTATTATTATTATTATTATTATTATTATTATTATTATTATTGAGAGACAGGCTCACTGTCTGTTCCTCAGGCTGGGACAGGAGACCACACACTGTATTTTTATTATTGAGAGACAGGCTCACTGTTCCTCAGGGTGGGACAGGAGATGACATACTGAATTATTATTATTGAGAGACAGGCTCACTGTATGTATTTTTATTACTGAGAGAGAGGTTCACTGTCTGTTCCTAATGCTAGGAAAGGAGATCACACACTGCATTATTATTATTGAGAGACAAGCTCACTGTTCCTCAGGCTGGGAAAGGAAGTCACACACTGTATTATTATTATTGAGAGACTGGCTCACTCCTGTCTGTTCCTCAGGTTGGGACAGGAGATCACACACCGTATTATTGTTATTGAGAGACGGGCTGACTGTCTGTTCCTCAGGCTGGGACAGTGGATCACACGACGTTGCGCTGCTGATGCTCTCTGAAGACCGGCTAGTTAGTTTTGGCTGAAACTAGCGAAGTTTGTGCACAGGAGAAAAGATGACTGTGGGTCCCAGCAGGTCAGGAAGAAGACCAGTTCGTTCCTGATGAAGCGATAGTTCTGAATAGTGATTCAGCTGTCCACAGTTCCGACCTGTTCACGAGGCCTGCTGCTGGTGCTAACCTCGGGTGGATCGTTTGGTTACTCTCTGGCAACCTCCGCTCTCGACTCTTAGAACAAAGCAAAGTTCTGGCACTCGGACACACTGGCCGTTCCGTGGTTGTCCAGGCTGAGTCTCAGGATGGTCAGGAGGCGCGCTGCGAGAATGTTCTGCCCTTGGGAGCCTTTCTGCTCCTGGGCCGTCCCGCCCTGGAATTGTCTCACAGCCCTGGAATTCTCCTTTGAATTCCCTTTAGAATAGTCTTGGAGCTCTGTGTTGCCTGTTTTTACCTGGAGGAACTTCAGCTCGTTTATTGGATGAAAGTTTCATGGGCATCAGAGACCCACGTGGGTTACTCGGCCCTACCAGTCCCTGATTGGTTGATCAAGGTGAGATATGAGTCACTTACTCCTGACACTTAGGAATGCAGTCCAGATGTCCATCTGGCAATCCCTAGACAGATAGGCGCCAATGGATGCCCATTGATCATGATAGCCAGACTTAGCTAAATGCATCCCCATTTGGGAGCTGTCCCTTATCAAAAGAAAACATCTTTAAATCAGCCTGCCTGAATAGCTTCTCTGTGGCTGCACCACAGAGATGAAGAGAGAGATGGGGCCTCATTTGGGAAAGCACAGCAACACTTAATTCTGTCTTATTAACAAGCATTGCCGCTACAATTAGTAGGAAGAAAGATACAATATTTTGAAAATGTAATATGTTTTAAAGGATTAAAGGGAAAAGAAATACTTTATATACGCAAACTAATTCTACTGAGCTCCTCTAAACAATATCGCCTGAAGAATTGTCAAAGCACAGTGTATCAATTTGGGTGACAGTGGGGGAAAAGGATCACAACATTGAAAACCACAAGGCTTATTTTCAACAACAAAATTTGTGCTTGATAATATTTGACAAAAAAATGAATATTACACGCACGGAAATCAATATTTACCATTAGGGTAGAATGCAGCATAGAACAGTTGGATAGAAGGTTAGTGTAACTCTATAGTGCATCACAGAGGCTGGTCTCTTCCCCTCATTATGCAGGCTGACTTGTTCACAGTGAACTGTCCTCCAGCGATAGTCAGCTGTAATCACTTATGCAGACATGATGTTAATACCCTGACAGCATCTTGGCTGATTTGGTTAAAGTGTTTTCCTATTAAACAGGAGATTCTGCGTTCAAATCCCAGCAGTGTCTTTCTTCTTGTCTTGTCTTACAAAATGTATCACTATGGATGATTACATGCAGCTTGATTTTGTTTAATGCAAGTTTTCATTCCCTTTCTGATGGCTCTCTACAGTAATTTTTAAAAGTACTAATCGGGATGGATTACTGTACATATCCTCAGTAAAGGGGAATATATAAGTAGTGACTATCCAAATTGCATTTTTGTGTGAAACACATTTCAGAAAATCGAAAACCAATTTTCAAAACTCACAATAACAAGACAAAGGCAAAACATAAGTTCACTTGCACTTTATGCATATTTACCACAACCTTGCCTTCTGATCATAAAAAGTCTTAATTTTAATATAGCAGTTTTAAATGGGACATTCAGAACATGGCATATGAGAATATATGGTTAACCGAGGATGAGCAAAGGATGATCGCACTTTCTGCTTATCGCTATGAACATACCCCTGGTTATAAAAATGTCTCAAAATTCTGACACTGAGGTGTGAGACACAATGTAACAGGCTCTCATAATCCCGAAATACAAGAAATTTTACTGTAGCGTTTTATAAATTTGACCCTGTGAACATTGCATGTCCCTCCATCCTCATTACCAAAACATCTCAATGTCCCGACACTATGTACTTTTGTAATTACAATAATTCACTGTTTCATTTATGAGTTGTGACATTGTGAACATGGCATGTTAAAGTATTTAGAAAATCTAGATCAGAACAGGCTAAATGCAATTCCTAGTGATTTATCATTTTCTTACTTTCTAAATGAAAAAAATATTTTTTCAGTGATTATGACACTTCAGTATGACATAAAATATGCTTCAATGACAGAATAAATAATAATAATAAATAATCATCGAAAAAATACCCAAAGTGGACATTCATAGTTGTGATTATAGGAATGTTAGATATCGGGTGAGTAGCTGCGTCAGCATGCGTAGGCTGCAAAGGAACAAGTAAAGGACTATTCCTGCTGAAAAGAGAAGAAAAGAATCACAATGTTTCGGCTGTGGAGCCTTCTTCAGGTGTGAGAAAGACAGGGCAGTAAGCAAAGAAAATTTTCTTTTTATCTTTGCTGAGTGCTTTTTATCGCTGATGACAACATCAAAGACATTAAGGAGTTTTTACAGCTAACAGCTCCACATCAACTTCCTTACATAACTAACCTCATCAGATCCCTCAACTCCCAACTCTTCCAGTTTCTCACTTCAGAGAAGGAAAAAAAACTCAAAATCCTCTACAGAGAAAAACCATCAACACCCTTATCACCTCCACCAATCCTAACCTTGGTGTTACTACACCCTCTGACCTTTCCCTTTCACCCCTTTGCATCCTCAGCTAACATATTTTAATAGTACAACAAAATTACAATAGATTGTACAGTATTTATGTTTAAAATTAAGGTAAATATGTCAAAATATCAAAGTCCACGGTGCTAATGTAACAATGCTTGCATGTTCTTAAACAAATCTGCACTGTATTTTTAAAATATTTCAGCAGAGGATACAACGGGGGTATAAATGACGACTCGACTTTTTCTTGGGTGAATATGGTTTTCTGGGGAGTTGCGATGTTGGGCATACAGTAATTGGACATTTCCCGGTGATTCTGACACCTGTTAAGCACTCGCATTTCCTGCAAATATTAAAATGGTTAAGGTTTCGCTGAGAAATCCAATCGACCTTTGCGAAGACAATGTTTACATCACATAAGAAACATGTCTCTGGGTGGACTCGAACCACCAACCTTTCAGTGAACAACCAAACGCGCCACACAGATGGAATGGTGGGTCCGTGTCTCACATCACAACTTTCAGGTTAAGCTGGTAATATTTCTTCTGCACTGATAATCAAGAATTGAATTTCATTTCTCGCAAGCTGTGTGAATTTCTTGAAATACAAGTTTTCCAGAAAGGAAATGAATACATGCATTCAACGAAATCAAGCCCTTTGTGATAGTCTGAAATGGTACGTTATGTACCACAAGATAGGAAAAAAAACATGACTGGGATTTTAACCTACGTGACCTACGTTACCAGACCGGAGTAAAGTTAGCTTGAAGTTCGAAAACGATTTTGGCACGCCTGTAGCGTTTACACGAAACCTCTTAGAATCGCGAGAATACTTGCTTTGTGTATAAAATACATTGTGAATGCTTTCTCAGCCTTTACTTTTTCGTTTATATGACATTTTTTTGACCAATCACGAATATTCTTTTGTCCATATCATCGCAACGGAAGCACAGAACGCCTTCAAACCAAATACATTTTAAAGACCACGACATGTGGATATTTCCACAGCCTCTACATCAAAGTATCAGTGAGCTAATTATCTTTTTTTAAACCTCCGGTTTTTCATCGATGCGTAATTACGCACTAACTGGAACCTGGGGGACCGCTGTATACACAAGATCACAACGCGAGAAATGCTGTTCAATACGGCTTCATGCGAAAAACCCGTATATGACTATAGGCAACAGAATAGTGCAGTATCCAATTACTCAGACTGTAAGCACGCGAATAAAGCTTTGTCTGAATTCTGAAACCCTTTCTTTACGTCCTGTTTTCATTCAGGTAAGAGTCAACTATATGCACAATACTACTGACAGCAGGAAGATTAAAATATTCTTTACTCAGCAGCTTATTAAAAACAGCTCCCATGATGTTCAAACCGATTTTTTACACAGAACACTGACACAGCTTTGCGTTCTGAATCTCTTTTTCTCGTGCGTTTATTTAATGTGGCACAATGCACTGGGATAGGGGTATTCTGTTCACAAACCAATAGCATTTAAACCACAGCACCCACAATGCTGCAAGTAAGTGTTTTGCACACTAAGCAGAGAGCGATGTCTTCCTCGTTAGTATAGTGGCGAGTATCCCCACCTGTCACGCGGGAGACATACAAGGTACATCAGGACGTGCATTGAAGTGAAAGCAGGATGCGCTGCGACATCCACTGTGCAGATCCCGCCACACTAAGAGGTGAGTGGGTCTTTTCGATCACAGCGCTAGGCGAATCCCCAAACAGTGTGCGTGGCAACAAACGAAACAGGCCTGTTTCAGCCCGGTTTCGATCCGGGGAAATTGGGCCCAGTAGTGGCGGGATCTGTACAGTGCATGTCGCAGCGCTTCAATGTGCTTCCTGATGTCCTACCCCGAGAACTGAAAAGACAGCGTCCGCAGCAACCACAGCTCAGGTCTCTGCACAGGAGCTAAGCTGCCCCCATCTCCTCTGCTCTGCTCTGCGGCTCCTGCGGAGTGGAGTCCTGCCTGGAGCCGTGTTTGCAGGCGGCAGCTCCCCGCGCCCTGTCTGTGCGTCGTGTCCAAGGGCTCCTGGGAGGAAGAGAGAGCCCTCCCACTCGGGGGCTTTTCCACGGTCTGTGTGAGGAGGGGCGGGTGTGTCCAGTAGCTTATCGAGCGGAAGCCTTGGTCGGCGGAGAGCTGTGATCGTGCAGACCTTGAGGTGTCACCTCTTTGTCTGCTTTCCCGCCCCCCCTCCGCCCAAGCTCTGCTCCAAAGTAGCCCGGCAACCCCTCACACCTGCACCTTTCACAACTTAAGTTGTGGTCATGAGACACCCATGGGGCGTTGTTCTGTTCTTGCTAATTGTTTCCTGCCCGTCGCAGGCAGGAGTCCATGCGAGGAAGATGCGCTGGACAGAGCTCAGAGGGCGCACCTGGGTGGCTTTCCTTCTGAGTGACGTTCCTGCAACACTCTCCCGCTCCTCTTGGTGCGCTCATGCCGCAACACAGGAAGGCTGGAGCAGGTGGGTGTGGAGAGTGTTAGACTGAAGATTTAAAGGTCCCTGGTTCGATCCCGGGTTTCAGCGTTTTGTTTCATGGAGCCCTCTGTTCCTCTCTGCAGCACCCCCTTCCTAAAGTGACGCTTCCCTTTCTCAGCCTGAAATGCAAGCGAGACACCAGCAGCAGTCCCTGCTGGTTTCCGTAGTGTAGAGGCTGTCACGTCAGCCTAACACCTGAAAAGTCCCCGGTTCGAGACTGGGCGGAAACAGCATCGTTTTGCACGCTCCTGTACTTCACAGAGGTTTTGAGCGACCGGTCATTTGTTGCCAATGTATTTCCGGTGCCTTCATGCACTCTTGTACCAAACGCACGTTCCTTCTGTACACGGAGCAGATCATTCGCAATTGGGCTGTGCCGACAGACCAGGACGAGCTCTGTTGGCTCAAATGCAGTGCAGGACCTGCAAGAACAACAGAAAGATCAGCATCCAGCGGGGGCTTCTTAGTGAGCCCAAGATCTCATCAAGAATCGGCTCCAGCAACAGGGCTGGGCGCATTGTTCCATTCTCCGCCCACTCTCGGTGTAAACAAGTCTCTCCTGGTCTCTGCTTGAATTGCACTTTCCTGCGTTTGCTTTGGTGTAACTGGCTTCCCCTGCATGGGCGAATGTGAAGAAGATCCTTAGTAAGTCATTGAAGAAAACCGAGAAGAGGTCGGAGTGACCTCTGTCGTTCATCAACGATCCAGTCAGGTAGTACTCCTCTGTAAAGCGCTGTTCGTTCACATGGATTGGCTTTTTTTTCCCTTCATTCGTGCAAGTAGTAAAAGCAGACGCCCCTTTAGGGAGCCTGTCAGCACCCGGAGTTTTCCCCTTCTGTAAGCTCTCCATAGACTCTCAGCTCTTCTACTGTCAAATCCCCCTCAAGTACTTCCCTATCTTCTTCACTCAAAACGTTTTCTAGCTTTGAGGTAAAAAAATGAATTTCTTCATCCTTTACCTCTGTAGAGCTGTACAGTCTTGAGTAGAAGTGTCACGCCCTCTGCAGCCAGAGGGCGGTCCTTCTCTGTCCTGTCCCTAGTTCCTGGTCTGCTGTCCTTCCTGTCCCTCTCTTTCCCTTGGGCTATATATTTCCGGGTCTTGCACTCTGTCCTCGCTCAGCACTGACGTTCGGATGTCCTGAGACCCGCCTAGCACCAGGGCGCCCCACGTCCGCTCCCTGAGGGCACAGGTTTCTATACGGCATTCCTGAACTCTTTGCACTAATGAGCCCGGGCCTTTTTCCCGTCTCGCCGCTACGCATATGGGTCTTTTTCCGCACTCCTGCTCCCCACAGTTAGTCCCTTTGGACGTCCGTGACAAGAAGGCCTCGATGCAGGAGAGGATAGCACTCAGCTCTGTACTCTCTCTTCCCTCCTCATCAACTACACTTTCCATGACAGACTTGGAGCCTACCACTTTCCTGAAAAAGAAGCGAGTACACTTCTCATTTTCTTCCAAGAACTGCACTCTGCTTCTTAACAGCACTCCTCGACTGCTTTCTTCGGCTATGCTCCGGATGTCCTTTTTTAAAAGGGTGATATCCTCAAGCACATCGAAGCCACTGTGCAGCATCGTGTAGAGACGCTGCAGCTGCCTCTGTTTCCTGGCTAGCACTCCTCTCCGTCTGGCAGCAGCCTTCCTTCCCTCAGCCATGAAAAAGGCCTTTGTCCTCACCTTCACCTCCTCCCACCACTCTCTTACTGACCCGTACAGACACTGCAAGGACAGCCACTGTGATAGTTTCTCCTTGTAGCGGGATACTACCCCCTCGTTCTCTAGCAGCTTTGTGTTGAGTTTCCAGAGGCCTGGGCCAAAGACAGTCCCGCCCTGGAGTTCCACTCTACACCCTAAAGCCTGATGATCTGAGAAGAAGACAGGCTGAAGAGTGACCCCAACAACTTTCACTCTCTCTGAGACAAAGCAATAGTCAATTCTGGAGCTGCTATTCCTCCCTGACCATGTATATTCTGCTGTTGTGGGATATATACATCTATATGTGTCTGAGAGTTTAAAGTCTTGAACTAAGTTTTGCAGGGCCAGTGAGCTGGAATCCAATTTTATCGGCCTTTTGGCTAAGATCAAGTTCAAGTGGCATGCCCGCAGTTCTTGTCTTTCCAAAGTTCTAGAAGGCGATCGAAGATCCTGAAGAGTGCTTGAGCTGGTATCGCCCTAGGTTGAGCCTAGGGGGTTAAGGCCAAGCAGCAGCTGAGCTGGGTGGGATCCGGCAGCAACGTTCTCTCTCTCTGCTCTCTCCTCTCCCCTCCCCCTTTCTCTTGCTCCACCTCCTTGGCCTCTTGGCTGGGAGTAGGTACTCGTGGCCTGCCCGCGGTGCTTGCTTTCTTCCTCGAGACTCAGAAGCGCTATCCGCTCCCTCTCTCTCTCTCCTCCTGCGCCTGCACCTAGCTGGGCTTTGCCCACAAGGACAAAGTCCAGGGCTCACTCGCTGCTCCTTTAGCAGCTAAACCCTCCTCTCCACAGGACCTTGCTCTCTCTCTTTCTCTCCTTTTTTCTTTTTTCTCCTTTCCAGATGGCAGACAAGAAGACACTGATCCGGTTCCACTGGACCAAGAAAACAGAGACGATGCCAACTGCGAAATCCTTTTTCATTACCTTCCTGAGAGGGATCCTGCAGTTGGTGGCCGGAGATCTCTACTGCCTGCAAGACAACAAGGCAGAGAGATACATGGAGGCCTACATAGCCACGGACGCCTCATATGAAAAGGCAACGAAAATGATCAGAGAAAAAGGTAAGCACCCCCGTTTCTCTGATTTCAGGCCGGAGCCTATGAGGAAGACAAACCAGAGGACCATCACAATCCTCACGTACAACCCCTACGTACCAATGGCACTGGTAACAGCGTACCTAGGGAGGTATGTAACTGTGGTGGGCAAACCGACGGAGATCAGGGACAGTTGCGGCGTCTGGTACGGCAAACGCCAGTACCGAGTCCTCCTGAAAGAGGACCTAGAGGGCGTCGACGGTTTCCAGCACCCCCCGGCCCGCTTCAACATCGGAGCCGACAGGGGGTACCTTTACTACCCCAGGATGCCGGATTTCTGCAAGAAGTGCAGACAGTCCGGCCACAAGGAGAACACGTGTGACATCGTCAGATGTCACAACTGTAACAAAGAGGGGCACCTGGCAAAAACCTGCCGGGCAGCCAAAAAGTGCGATGGATGCGGCGCCGAGGGACACCTCCTTCACGAATGCAAGGTAAGCAAACCTTCGTTTGCGCAGGTGGTGGAAGCCGACCAGCAGAAACCGGTCTCAAGACAAAGGGAGAGAGGTGAGAACAAAGAACCCGCACCTCCCCCGCAGAGAACCGAAACTGCCGAGGCCACACCCCCAGCCGCACCAGTGCCTCAAGATGGCAGCCAGGACGACGGACAAAATGGCTGACCGGAGGAAGGGCCCTGGATAACTCCCAGCAAGAAGGGAAAGAGGATCCACCTTCGGAAGGACAAAAGAAAAGAGTGGTGTAGCGGGGAGGCTTAATAATAAGGCAGAATTAAGTGTTTCTGAGCTTCCCAAATGAGGCCCCATTTCTCTGTTCATCTCTGTGGTGCAGCCACAGAGAAGCTATTCATGCAGGCTGATTTAAGATGTTTTCTTTTGATAAGGGACAGCTCCCAAATGGGGATGCATTTAGCTAAGTCTGGCTATCATGATCAATGGGCATCCATTGGCGCCTATCTGTCTAGGGATTGCCAGTTGGACATCTGGACTGCATTCCTAAGTGTCAGGAGTAAGTGACTCATATCTCACCTTGATCAACCAATCAGGGACTGGTAGGGCCGAGTAACCCACGTGGGACTCTGGTGCCCATGGAACTTTCAGCCAATCAATGAGCTGAAGTTCCTCCAGGTAAAAACAGGCAACACGAGATTCAGTAAGATTCAGTAAGATTCTGGAGAGGATTCTGTGGACTGTTCTAAAGGGAATTCAAAGGAGAATTCCAGGGCAGGACGGCCCAGGAGCAGAAGGCTCCCAAGGGCAGGACATTCTCGCAGAGCGCCTCCTGACCATCCTGAGACTCAGCCCGGACAACCACGGAACGGCCAGTGTGTCCGAGTGCCAGAACTTTCCTTTGTTCTAAGAGTCTAGAGTGGAGGTTGCCAGAGAGTAACCAGCAGCAGGCCTCGTGAACAGGTCAGAACTGTGGACAGCTGAATCACTATTCAGAACTAGCTCTTCATCAGGAACGAACCGGTCCTCTTCCTGACTTGCTGGGACTCACAGTCATCTTTTCTCCTGTGTGCAAACTTTGCTAGTTAAAGCCAACACTAACTAGCTGGTCAGTGAGCATCAGCAGCGCACCGTCGCAAGCCGCACAGCACAGCCTGGCACCGAGCCAGAGAGCGCGGATTGGACAGCAACAGCCTGCAACTGTTTCTTTGTGCCCGCAGGAGATCTGAATCCCCAGAGATTGGATGAGTATTCAACTTCACTGCATTACTGCTCGAGAATTCAATTGTAATCCCAACCAGTTGATATCAATTTAATTCCTAAGAGTTATGTTCTTGTTTTGAGTATCTAATGTAGAAGTTGTAACCAAGTTCACTTTACGAAACGGTCTTAATGAATGATATACTGAATGTATGTCCTCTTGATATGTGTAACACTTCGTAACTGACTGAATATATATCATTTGTATTCTGATAACCCTCTCGATAAGATCTGTTAGGTTTACATGCATATTTTATGTATTAATAAATGTATCCTCGTGTATTAGTACCTGTGTGTGTGCGTTGTTTGAGTTATGTCGCATGGTTGGATTCTAAAGCCATCAAAAGAATCAAAAGAATTAATAATTGTCTCAGTAAATGCCCAAACCCTACAGAACTGGTGCCTTCAGAGAGCCACTATGATTACATATTTGGCGTCCCTGAGCCGGTTTTCTTACATATTTGGCGTCCCTGAGCCGGTTTTCCTACAGTGGTAAGGGAGAACCGTTTCCTCGTCCTAGAGGAAACGGAACTTTCTTCCCCCGAGGCCCAGGAACAACCGGAGGAGGCAGCCCAGGAAATGGAAACCCCCCCCCCCCGAGGCCCAAAGATGACAGGAAGTGACAGCCCAGGAAACGGAACCCCCCTCCCCCGAGTCCCACGGACAACAGGAGGAGGCAGCCCAGGAAGAGGTTACCCCCTCCCCCGAGGCCCAGGGACAACAGGAAGAGGCAGCCAAGGAAGTCGGAACCCCCTCCCCTGAGGCCCAGGAACAACAGGAAGAGGCAGCCCAGGAAGTGGAGCCCCCCTCCCCCAAGGCCCAGGAGCAACTGGAGGTCCCCGAAACTCCTGGAGAAAGGGAAGAAAAAAGCCTTCCCGAAGCGGTGGCGGAGAGTATCCTCGAGGAAGACAAGATTACTTTGAAGCCGCCCTGGAGCTGGGACTGATGGTAGGGCTGGACCTGTCCAGCATGTTTACCTTTCAGTCCCCAGCGAGACCTGGAGGGAGCCCAGCATATTCCCCCCAGGACCCGAACGAGAGGAGTTACATCTAGGCTAAACAGTGCCCAGATGTAGACTCCCAAGTTTTCCACTGTAAGCACAAAGAGAGGAGGTTCAACTTTCACTTGTTTAATCATGATTGTGAAACTTACCTTTCTAACAACTAACGTGAGAGGGCTAAGAGACCCGGTGAAAAGATGGGGAGTCTTTCATGATCTGGTCTCAAAGTCTTTCTCAGTTTGTTTCTTACAGGAGGTCCACCTGAAGGATGAAAGCGACAAGCTGACATTCACCAGGGAATGGACGAAGGGAGAATCATGCTGGAGCGTAGGAGGGGTCCACTCTTCCGGAGTGAGAATCCTCCTCAGAAACCCAGAGATGACGCTGGTTTCCTCCTTCTCGGTGGTGCAGGGCCGGATCCTGGTCGCAGACATCGACTGGAGGGGGCAGAAGTTGAGAGCAATTAACGTCTATGCTCCGACGGAACCCTCTATCCGGAAGGAAGTGTTTGCTGACCTGGCCAGCTGCTGCACCACCAACAGACAGGTGGTGCTTGGCGGGGACTTCAACGTCGACCGGGAGAAGGGGAGCGACGCTAGCTCGGCAGAGCTGGAGTCGCTACTCAAGCAGTTCTCCCTGGTAGACGGTTTCAGACGGTGCCGCCCTAACGACGCCGGAACGACATGGAAAAACTCCCGGGGAGTGTGCAGCCGCCTGGACTACATCTTTCTGCACACGACCTGCTCCCTGGAGTCGGCGACGGTGTCCCCGGAGTGGTATTCCAGCCACGAGCGCTTGACGGTTTATACTCCGATTTATACTCCTTTTGCACCCTCAGCTGAAACATGTTAAAATAACAACGCAGATTTGTTGGAGAACCTGACAAGAATTATTGGGTTAGTACTGTATGTATTCTTGTATATTTACTTTAATTTTAATATAAATGTAAACATCCATGCTGTATAAGCTATTGTAATTTTAAAATATGTTAGCTGAGGATGCGAGGGGGGCTATTATACCTTGTGAAACACGCAAGGAACCGTAAAAAAGGCTGATATTTGAATAAAATTGGCGATCACAAGAAAACCACAATTTATGTGGTATTATCATCAATATCCTTCAAAATCGACGTTCAAATGAAGGATTTGAAGGAACTATGAAAAAAGCAATAGCAGTAGGAGAGGATTTTGATTTTTGCTCTTCAAGTCAGTAGATCGACGTAGAGTTGCGCCCCTACAAACAGCACAAAGGATGAAACCCACCTCCTTCGTTATTGCTATGTTTGTGCCGGTGAAAGTAGCGTTTGTGCTATTGAAAGCATCTCAGAAGATGAAGGTGCAGTCACTTCCACATGTCATGATATCATTAGATCCGACTACAAGAGCTGAAGCCCCCCAGTCCAAGCCAGCAATGTGAGGAAGATGGACATGGAGGAAGGTAGCGTGGCCGAGCGGTCTAAGGCGCTGGATTTAGGCTCCAGTCTCTCTGGGGGCGTGGGTTCAAATCCCACCGCTGCCAAATGTTAATGTTTTAAGACCTGCAATACGATCAGTAAAAGTGCTTTTTGTTAGGCTGCAGGAGGTGTTAAGAGATAAACTTTCTAAAAGACAGGCTTAACATCAAGGCAGAAAAAATATTTTGTTTTCTCAACAGAAATTCTCTTTGGCACGTTCAGCTTTATGTAGGGAACAACATCTGCCAAGATCACTTTTGAGGCAGTGCACATGATAGTGTACCGGCAAGTACAGTACATTCAATATTGGCTGTGGTGGTGAGCTGCTTTGGTCTGTGAAACTTTTAATTCTTCACGCCGAATCGTTGGCAGGGGTAAAGCTTATTAAATCTTTGAACATAGCGCTCCATCAGAAGTACTTTGTTCGTGATCAAAAGAGATCAGAGGATTAACTTCATGAATTCACATAGCATACCTTACAGGAAAGATTTAAAAGGGGAATTGATTGTGCTTCCTGATGTTGTTCCTGTGGTTTCTTTGGATACAAAGGTGAATGTTCTTTGACGTTCTGCTAGAGTATCCACTGGGTGAGCTTTATCAATTAGCTCGGATAGGTCATCAGTGCTCCGTCTCCAGGAAAATAATCAGCACTGTCGATCACGAGTTTACAGATTTCTCCAAATAACAACTATACATTTTAACCCAGCGGTTAGCATTCCTTCAATCCAATAGTTTTACTCTGGATAAAAAGCAGCGCAATCTACAGAGATGATGATATTCAAATATTTCAACGTTCTTATTGGATTACCTGTATGGAGATATCGCTCAGAATTCCTAATATGATTTTGAGTTCAGTTTTGCTTTACTACTTTCAGAGTCTTTTATTGACCTTGCTGAAGCAGAGAAATGACATAATCACAAATGCGACCTACCTGTGCTGCTGTTTCTGGTTAATAATTATTATTGCGAGGAAAAAAAAACAGCTCCTTGCATTAAGAGCAAGAGCAACCAACGCGCTCTCTTGTTGAGTTGGGTTTTTTCCGTGGTGCTCTTCCTCAGATGCAAAGTTATTTGGCGAGCAAGGACCTCTGAGAAGGAGCCTGAATCCGTCAAGAACTCTGAAATTCTAATATCGCACTACCGTCTTGTGTACAGAGATCTGCTTCTTCCTTTTTGAGTGTTTTGGTGTTTAAGAGCACACTTCCTACCTCGAATGTTAGTTTCAGGAGATGTGTTACCAGATCACAGATCATCTTGAAAAGATTTGGGATGCACTGGCTCAGTTATTTGAAGGAACCTATACCACCAACGCACTTCTGAGAAGCACCTGCACATGTTCGCAATCCTCTCTCTCACCTACAAAGTTATGAAGACACAGACGACCAACAAAAACTAATTTGATTCACTCAATTATTTGTCCATCTCTAAAGCCTGTGTGTATTGACAAGGCAATTCAAAAGCACATATTAAATAAGAACACGATCCTTCTTGTTACCATTCACGTGGTTGGAGCGTTGTTTCGCCCTTTAACATTCTTCTACAATATTTACAAAAGGGCTTTATCACTGGAGTTGTGTGCATCAGTCCATGAACATCAACTGTACTGCTGTTTTTCTATGCGTAATTTAATTGCAAGCACTTAAAAGATGCAAAAAGGTTTCAAAGAAAACATAATTGAAAGACAGTCGAGTAAGGAGGTAGAAAAACGCACTCCCCCATTGAAGAATCAACCACCGTCGCCCATGTGACTGGATATAAAAATAAATTATTCATTTCAATTATTCATGAAGGGTGGATTGTGGTCAGTAAACATATGCACATCTTTAAGTCAGTTCCACCATCTGTGTCATAGGGGATGTAGCTCAGTGGTAGAGTGCATGCTTTTCATGTATGAAGTCCTGAGTTCAATCTCTGGCGTCTCCAGATGTCTTAAATTATTGTGCTCGCATCGCAATCTTCTGTTGAGTAAGAACTCTTTGCTCGTGTTCATAGAGAGCCAGGTTTACACAATTAAATTCAGTCACACATGAAGTGCTACAGTCTTGCTCTGCTGTTTTAAATGTACCTCCAAAGCATTTCGTTGTGTTAACTACCAAATGATTTGAACTAATTTTACGTCATATTCAGGAAATCCAGAGAAGGTCATCAGACTTTTAGTGGCTGTTGAAGAAAACACCTGTTGAATCTCACTGAATGAGAGATCATTCAGCGAGCAAGTCCTCCCTCTGGACTCCAAATATTTTGGGTTAAACTGTTATTCACATACTCTAACGAAGAGAAACGTTAGTGTCTTCCGGTGTGTGAGCCCATTTCTAAAAAAAAAAAGTTATATAAATTGAATTGTTCTACTTTTTAGGCTTGCATAGTCTTATTAATATTTCAGTTAAATCTTTTTTTCTGTAGTAACATCAGTTGATATTAATATTAGTCCTTATTTATAATTTTTTTGTCATGGTTGATCTTAAATAATTTTGTAATTAGTTTCAGTTTTGAAAAATCATGCAGAGAAGCTACCAAAACTGGTAATGTTCATATAATGTGTAATGCAATAGCAGCATTTTGGGTTGAAAACAAAAAGTATATCTTGGTATGAATCCTAACACTTCATAGACAGCGTTCTAGGACTTCTCGCTTCAGATAAAGTTGTCAATACATCATAGATTTCTACTCAATCAATATCAGCAGTGTTATCGCTACCGAACGCTAAATATAGATCCTGGCAATACTTCGTGAGATCTTCGTAAGAAAATCCAAAATACTACGGAAGGAATCAAATTTATATGTTTCTTTGGATCGAGAAGATGATCATTATGAGACTCAAAACATGCCTGTCTTTTCTTTTTTCGAGGACAAATGGATTATTGAGGTGTAAAGATGGGTTCAAAACCAAAATCACCTGCTATCGCTGCTGTTTCTTCAAATCCTTCAACTGATCATCGATATCGAGGAATAATATATAGTTTCTTCAAATCCTTCAACTGATCATCGACATAGAGAAATAATATTATACAATTGTGGTTTTCTGTTAATTGCCAATTTGACTAATTACATCTTCGTTTACAGATGTCTTGCATGTATCACAAGGTATAATAGTCGTCGTGCGTCCTCAGTTAAAATGTACGACAAAAGTACAACATTTATGGTTACATCCATATTAAAATGAAGGTAAATATACCAAGATATTAAAATACAATTGTACAGTCCTAACTTAATAATGCCTGTGAAGTTTTCCAACAAATCCGAACTGTAATTTTGAAATATTATAGCTGAGAATGAAAAGAGAGTACAAAGATCAAATTCAATAAGTGAAAATGCACCAGTAGTTCTCTAAGCTGAGTTTCTTCCCTGAACATGACTTGCTTGCGAAGCACCAAGCAGCCTTGAACGGATCGCGGAAATCAAATATACAGTACAGATGGATTCAGAGTGGGCTTTCCAACTTTTGTGCAACATTTTCCTTTGATAGGGTGGAGTTGTCTTCACAATCTGGGTTAAATAAAAAGGAGTGACGTCAGTGTTAAACAGCTTTCCTTCTTGGAGAACAATGGTTGTGTTCCATATTTCTAATTATTTTGGTTTCAAGATCGCAATTTAGTGTGAAACATAAAAGCCAGCTGGATAAGCTTTATTAATTTCCCTCATGGGATCAATAAAGTATCTACAGCAGTGGTTCTCAAACTTTTTGGACCAAGTACCACCCCTAATCCAACCAAAGCATCCAAGTACCACCTACAAGTCATCATCTCATAGGAACCCCAGAAATTCTCAATGACCAACATGAGTGTACGTGCACATACTCACACATACATATAATAAATATTATAATAATGAACTTTATTTGATATAGCGCCTTTAAAGGTGGCTTCTCAAAGTATTTTACAGAAAAAAAAAACATTAACAACAACTAATAAAAAAGCACCATTTCAGTGAGAGGGGTGAGCCTATTTAGTTGAGCAAAGGAGATGTGAATTAATTTTTCGAGCCTTGATACAATTCACAACAGAGTCTAACAGATATTAAATCATCAGGCATTTTCTTGACGGCAAAGGTCTCGCGGTGGATGTTGTAATGCGTACATTAATTTCTGGAGCAACCTCTCTAATTCGTGCAACTGCACCGTTATGTCGGCTTGTCATTGCTCTAGCACCGTCTGTACAAACTCAGATGCATTTTATCAAGTCGAGGTCATTCTCTTCGATAAATTCATTCTGAAGCTGAAATATGTGCTCTCCTGTAGTTCCTGTTGGTAGCGGTTTACAGAACAGAAAGTCTTCATGGGACATACCCTCAAACTCGTATCTAACGTAAACGAGCAAATTGGCCAAATCGACTACAGACTCATCTAATTGCAGTGAAAAACATCTGCTCATCTTAACGCGCTCTATCAGTGTACTTTTGATATAATCCTTCATTTCAATAATTCTATGAATGACTGTGTCTTTCAGGGGAAGGGGGGCAGCTGGTCGAGCTGTTTAGCAGCTTTTTTTCCACACATAATACGTGTCAGCTCTTTTGCCAACGGTAAATAAGGTTCTTCAAAAATAGTGTAGCTTACCTGCTTTAGCAATCCGCAAGCTTTTTCCGCGTTTCCGTTTTTATTTCCGTATTTATTTAAAGTTTTTATTTCATGTGCATGGGAGCGAAACACAGAGACGCTCGGTGTATTTTTCTCAAATTCGAACAGTTCTTAAATATTTTTCTATCACGCTTTCGTGTGCTCACAAGATTGCCTGCGTTCGTAGCACGCATTTCTATGCATTCCTGTGTTTACAATGTTGGCATTGTTCCAAAATCACGCACATTCTCCTTTCTCCCTATTTGCTGGAGATACAATAGCTTTTTTTAAATACAATTGGTCACTTGCATCCGTAGCACGCATTCCTATAGAGTGGTATAGAATTACAGAGTATCTCTTGTGTCCACTGAAGTATTAGCACGCACTGTATCGTAGTATGTAGGCTGCGTATTCGACAAGTATTAAAATACAAAATATGAAAACCCGTCCCGATTTTTCAGTGCACACTACACAGTTCCAGGGTCATTTGGCGTACCACCTGGTGGCACTCCACGTACCACTGCCGGTACGCGTACCACAGTTTGAGAACCACTGATCTACAGTATCTATAAATCTCTTACACGTCATTTACAATGGCTTTTCAACTAATAGCCCGTGCAGGGATCAAACCCTAGCTGTTGGTACAGTACGAGTTGCGTAAGGCTCTGTAACGCGCAGATGAGAAACTAACCTCTACTTCTTCATTATATACACAGTGAGCTATATATGCGAGCTTACTGCCTCCTACGGGCTCTGTATTTGATTGCGGTACAAGTTCGGCCGTGGAGATAAAGTGAGACGGGTGTGTACATTAAAAGGCTCATAGTGTCCCTGGGAGGGCTCAAACCACCACCCTTTTGGTTAACAACCGAACCACAAAGACTCATGTACAGCTTAACACTTCTCGGTCTCAGTGAAAGTGATACACTCCGTAAAATTTCCAGAGATTCATTTATTTTTAAAGGAAAATCACCAACAGCGGCCGAGATCTACTGGAGTTTTTTCATTCTATACTGCGATTTCTGAAGGGTACTCTGTGAAAATACGAGTTTTGACGAGAAGGGATGGACATATAAGGTCAAAAGGCTTGAGGAATTGAACCTTAAGGTGAAGACTGCGGGTTCAGTAGCAGCAGAACCTGATCAGTATCAGTTGACTCCGATATACTTTGAAAATGAACTTGGGGATTTAGAGTCAGACGTGCTACCGTTGCACCATGGGGTACTTAATTAAAAAAAATAGAAAAAAAATCAGTGTTCCTGGATCTGTAATTGAGAACAACACCTGCACAAGAGCTGCGCAGGAAGAATAAAATGTGGTCTGGGAAGAAGAGACTCTCTTCGGAGAGCTGCGCTCTTCACAGGAGATTTTTTTTTTGTGAAGCTGATTTGTCTCCTTTGGGAAATTCAACAGCACTGACAGCCGTGACTTTGTGGCGCAATGGTAGCGTGCCTGACTCCAGATCAGAAGGCTGCGTGTTCAAATCATGTCGAGCTCAGCTGTTACTTTTTCAGGTTCTGCTGGTCCTGAACACGGAATTCACCCCATGCAGTTGAGTTCTATCTGTACACCACATAGATAATCAAAACAAAATAGAGCAGTACAGGACACCCCGTGTGGAGCTCACACAGGCTTACAGTCTCCAGCATTGGAGTGGAGGGGAAAAAAGAACTTTGTTTTTTTTTTAAGAGAAAAGGCACAGTTCACATCTGCTTAACATCACGTCCAACTTTAGAGACAGCTACATCAGATAATGGAATCCCGGAAGTTTCAGATAACTTTTTTTAATACAGGTTCAAGCAAACCTGAAAGTTAATGAGTTTCCGGACACTTTTGTTTGATTAAAAAGTGTCTGAAGCCTGAAACTGTAATTTGAAAACAAAACCCGCTATTGGACATTAGCAGGTGCTTTTTGTAACGATTTGCTATTTCATGCTGGAAAACAAAGGAAACAGACCCAACGTTTGCTTTCAGGTGCGGTTCATTACATAATATACATCTATTACTGAAGAGCTTGAATAAAATTTACACGAGCCAGGTAGAAGTCGAACCTACAATCTTATGATCCGAAATCAGACGCGTTGTTTATTAAACCGCTGGCATTTCACATGACCTGAATTCCCCCATAGTGTGCTCAGCGCCGCTACTAGTAATGCACCGCTCCGTCTAAAATTTCAAAGTGAGAAACATGTGTTTTCTGATTTTTTATGAGTTTTAAAATATAATCTCTTTAAATCAGACAAGGGGTTTATGTTTCGCACTGAAATTCCGATTGACTGAGAATTCAAAGAAAGACTGTTTTCTTCCACAACACCGTATAATTATCACATCCACTAGACTCTCCAACCTCTCCAGATCTTGCTGGTCGAGCAATTGCTCCGATAAATTAGGTCACATATCCTGTTAAATCATTTTTTCTCAACACAACATTTCCTGGTGCACGTTTTCTCTATGAAAAAAAGACATTTTTCCGTTGCACGATTTCTCGTTTTTTATCAAAGCGTACAGAAATAAAAAAGAAGAAGAAATAGTGTCGCAAAAGAACTCTGTCGCCCTTGGGAGATGTCAAACGCATTGGACATGAAAATGGCAGATAAAAGCCAGTTCTTTTCGTTTCTCAGTGTCGGGGCTGCTATGTAAAAGAGGCAATTTGCTCTGAGCGCAGGTTCAGCGCTTACTGAACGCAGATGTCTCAGAGCTGTGTGTCCAAGCGGCTGTAAAAGGTGAAGGTTGTCCTGTCACCGTAGCCTAGTTGGTTAAAGCGCTTCTCTATTAAACAAAAGAACCGAGATTCAAATCCCTGCCGTGTCCTTCTTCCTATCTTGTAGTACAGAACGTATCATTTCGGGCAATCACAAAGGGCTTGATTTCGTTAAATGCATGTGTTCATTTCCTTTCTGGAAAACTTGTTTTTGATGAAATTCACACAGCTTGCGAAAAATGAAATTCAATTCTTGGTTATCAGTGCAGAAGAAATATTACAGGCTGGCAAAATAAACGGGAAGAGATTTTTTTTTAACCGAAAACTTGTGGTTCGAGAAATTCGAGAGTTTCTGTGGCGCAATCGGTTAGCGCGTTCGGCTGTTAACCGAAAGGTTGGTGGTTCGAGTCCCCCCAGGGACGGGGTTCTTTTGCGATATAAACATTGTCTTCAGTCGATTGGATTTCTCAGCGAAACCTTAACCATTTTAATATTTGCAGGAAATGCGAGTGTTTAACACGTGTCAGGGTCACCGGGAAATGTCCAATAATGCCCAACATTGCAACGCCCCAGAAAACCATATTCACTCAAAAAAAATTATTGTCGAATCTTCATTTATACTCCAGTTGAATCCTCTGCTGAAATATTTTAAAAATACAATGCAGGTTTGTTTGAGAACTTGACAAGCATTCTTACAATAGCACTGTGCAGTTGGATTTTGATATTTTGACATATTTACCTTAATTTTAAACATAAATACTATACAGTCTATTGTAATTTTAAAATATGTTAGCTGAGGATGCAAAGGGGTGAAAGGGAAAGGTCAGAGGGTATAGTAAAAACAAGGTTAGGATTGGTGGAGGTGGTAGGGGTGTTGATGGTTTTTCTCTTGTCATGGAAATATAACTATTAATTTTAAAGGATCACTTACTGACGTCAGACAGCTGCCAATTCTCCAGACGCGTCTCTGGAAGGATAAACAGTTTATCATCCGAGGTTCGTCCAATTTGCTAAAATTGTCCGGGTCCGGATGGAGTTTCAGCAGCCGTTCGCGCTCAGGTTTGTGATCCCGGACGAGCCCCCAAATTGTCATGGAAATATAACTATCAAGGAAGCCACAAGAGAGAGTTCTCACCTGAGTAAGGTCTTTATTTCAATATTGCAATATTGGGAGCCCTGCAAAGTGCAACCAGAGACTCAATTTGTTACAAGCAGTACAGGGTTTTTATAAGACGTTGCGCTGTAAAAAAGTTCAGCACTTGGTCCCTTCTAAAACTTCCCCTTTCTCTAAGAGAAAACAGATTACATCATAGAGCGAGAGAAGAAAAACTAGATTTGTTATTC
>NW_028291545.1:0-64283 GCF_059453375.1 Lepisosteus platostomus | reverse complement strand
ATCCCAACCCCGCCACTCTCTGCCTAAAGAATTGTCGTATGGCCCTGACACCCACCCCTCCATTTTCTACAAAAGCATTGTCTTCATGCCCTGACATCCCAAACTCACCACTGTCTGCGTAAAGAAATGTCGTATGGCCCTAACATCTAACCCCCGCCACTCTCTACGATAAGCAGGATCGTCAGGCCCTGACATCCCACCCCAGCCACTCTCTGCATAAAGAAGTGTCGCATGGCCCTGACACCCACCCCTCCACTCTCTGCATAATGCAGTCTCGTGAGGCCCTGACATCCCAACCCTGCCACTCTCTGCGTAAAGTTGTATGGTCAGGCTATGACATCCCACCCACGCCACTCTCTGCCTAAAGCACTGTCATATGGCCCTGACACTCACCCCTCCACTCTCTGCGTTAAGCAGTGTTGTCAGGCCCTGACACCCACCCCTCCACTCTCTGCATAAACCAGTGTCTTCATGCACTGACATCCCACCCCCACCAATCTCTGCGTAAAGCAGTATCGTCAGGCCCTGACATCCCACCCCCGACACTCTCTGCGTAAAGCACTGTCATATGGCCCTGACACTCACCCCTCCACTCTCTGCGTTAAGCACGGTCGTATGGCCCTGACATCCCAGCCACGCCGCTCACTGCGTTAAGCACTGTCGTATGGCCCTGACACCCACCCCCTAAACTCTCTGCGTAAAGAAGTGTCATATGGCCCTGACACCCACCCCTCCACTCTCTGCATAAAGCAGTATCGTCAGGCCCTGACATCCCAACCCTGCCACTCTCTGTGTAAAGCAGTATCGTCAGGCCCTGACATCCCACCCCCTCCACTCTCTGCGTTAACCCCTGTCGTATGGCCCTGACACCCACCCTTCCACTCTGCATAAAGAAGTCTCTTCATGCCCTGACATCCCACCCCCGCCACTCTCTCCGTAAAGCAGTATCGTCATTCCCTGACATCCCACACTCGCCACTGTCTGCGTAAAGAAATGTCATATGGCCCTAACATCTAACCCCCGCCACTCTCTACGATAAGCAGTATCGTCAGGCCCTGACATCCCAACCCTGCCACTCTCTGTGTAAAGCAGTATCGTCAGGCCCTGACATCCCACCCCCTCCACTCTCTGCGTTAACCCCTGTCGTATGGCCCTGACACCCACCCTTCCACTCTGCATAAAGAAGTCTCATCAGGCCCTGACATCCCACCCCCGCCACTCTCTGCGTAAAGCACTGTCGTATGGCCCTGACATCCAACCCCTTCCACTCTCTGCGTATAGCAGTATCGTCAGGCCCTGACATCCCACCCTGTCACTCTGTGCGTAAAGAAGTGTCTTATGGCTCTGACAATCACCCCTCCACTATCTGCATAAAGCAGTGTCTTATGGCCATGACACCCACCCCTCCACTCTCTGCGTTAAGCAGTGTTGTCAGGCCCTGACATCCCACCCCCACCACTCTCTGCATAAAGCAGTGTTGTCAGGCCCTGACATCCTACCCCCGCCACCTTCTGCCTAAAGCACTGTCATATGGCCCTGACACCCACCCCTCCACTCTTTGCGTTAAGCAGTGTTGTCAGGCCCTGACATCCCGCCCCCTCCACTCTGCGTAAAGCACTGTCGTATGGCCCTGACATCCCAGCCTCGCCACTCACTGCGTTAAGCACTGTCATATGGCCCTGAGACCCACCCCTCCACTCTCTGCGTAAAGCACTGTCGTATAGCCCTGACATCCCAGCCTCGCCACTCACTGCGTTAAGCACTGTCATATGGCCCTGAGACCCACCCCTCCACTCTCTGCGTTAAGCAGTGTTGTCAGGCCCTGACATTGCACGCCTGCCACTCTCTAAGTAAAGAAGTGTCGTATGGCCCTGACATCCCACCCCCGCTACTCTCTGCATAAATCAGTGTCAAGTAATAGGTTTATTCCATGCTGAAAAAAAGAAGAAAGAGAACACAACGTTTCGGCCGTGGAGCCTTCTTCAGGTGTGAGAGAGACAGGGCAGTAGGCAAAGGTAAAGTAGCAGGAGAACAAAGGTTGAGAGGGAGGAGGAGTGAGAGGTGGGAGCAGGGGACAGAAAGAGAGGCCAATCAAGAGGTGTGAAGTCAGATTGGGTGCAGAGAGGTGTGAAATGAAACTTCCAATGAATGGAGAAAATTTAAAAGAACAGTAGTCTGTCGTTAAGGGAAGGGAGAATGTGTGATCCTAGCTGCAGAATAATTTTAGTTTCGGTGGTCTTTCTGATGTATGAGTTTCTGCAAACTGTCTTTGAGAACACATACAGAGAGATTAGAGTGGTTGTGGCCGTCAGAGGTGAAATGAGAAACAATGGGCTTGGAGAGATCTTTAATCTTCACAGCCCTGACGTGTTCTCTGAAGCGGTCTTCGAGTCTCCTTCCTGTTTCTCCAATGTAGATGGCTGGGCATTTACTGCAAGAGATACAGTAAATAAGGTTGCTGGAGGTACAAGATGCTGTCTGGGTGATCCGGAAATTGTCCTGAGGGGCCTTGAATGAGTGTGGTGGTGGCTGTGTATTTGCAGGTGATACAGCGAGCTCTGTTGCAAGGGAAAGTGCCTGGTGTGGATGGTTGTTGAGGGCGGTCAAGGGAGCTGTGAACAAGGAGGTTACGCAGATTAGGTGGTCGGCGATATGAGATGATAGGGCGATCAGAAAAGAGGGCCCCAATGGAGGGATCATCCTGTACGATGGAAAAGTTCTGGTTAATGGTCCTGGGGATAGGAAGTGTGTTAGGGTGGTAAGGAAGCACCAAAGGAATGCAGTTTTTACGGCGGGAGTTCCTGATCGGGTTGATGGTCCGGGGGGTGTTTTTGGCTCGGGCAAGGGCCTTGTCAATCACACTGCTGGGGTATCCTCTGTTGATGAAAAATTAGTACATTTCGAGGGCTTGGTTCTCGAAGTCGATGTCGTCGCTGCATAATCGTCGTAACCTAAGGAATTGTGAAAAAGGAAGAGAGTTTTTAGTGTGGTTGGGGTGAAATTAGCTGTACAGGAGGTAGCTGTGTGAATCCGTGGGTTTGTAATAAACTGAAGTGGACAGTCGGGGGTAGTTGATAGACAAGTGGATGTCTAGAAACAGAAGAGTGGTGGAAGATATGTTAACCGTATATTTGAGGGACGGGTGGAAGTTGGTGAAATGGTGCAGGAAGAACTCAAGCTGATCGTTGGAGCATGTGGCGGCACCGACGCAGTCATCAATATATCGCTTGTAGAGGTCAGGGACATAGCCAGTGTAGGAAGCGAAGAAGCGTTCTTCTACCCAGCTGACAAAAATGTTGGCATAGCTGGGTCCCATCCTGGTGCCCATGGCAACTCCACTGACCTGTTGGTAAAAAAGATTATTGAAAGAGAATGCGTTCAGTGTGAGGACCAATTCTGCACGGCGTACCAGGGTGTGGGTGGGTGGATCAAGCACTGTGCGTTTGTCCAGCGTGTGCTTGAGGGCTGTAAGGCCGTCATTATGGGGAATGACGGTGTACAGAGATGTGATGTCCATGGTAAAAATGTAGCATTCGGTACCCTGAAATTGGAAATCATTAAAAAGTTGGAGCGCGTGGTTGGTGTCTTTGATGTATGAGGGAAGATCTTCAACCAGCGGTCTCACGAGGCTGTCGAGAAAGGCTGAGATGTAAGTAGTTGGACAGTTACATGCTGATACGATGGGGCGTCCAGGGGTGTCCGGTTTGTGGATTTTGGGGAGGAGGTAAAATTGAGATACCTGTGGATGTTCCATGATGAGCCGGTTCGCCTCCTGGGGGAGCTCGTTACTGCTGATAAAAAGGGAAATGGTGGATACCACTTCCTTTTGGTAGTCAGTGGTAGGGTCCTGTTGGAGAGGGAGGTAGGCAGAAGTGTCAGTTAGTTGTCTAGAGGCTTCAAAGATATATAGATCCTTACGCCACACCACAACAGCACCTCCTTTGTCCGCTGGTTTGATGACAATATCATCCCTGTTGCGGAGAGACTGGAGCGCCTGATTTTCTCCTTGGGTGAGGTTAGACCTATGTTTACTGGGTATAGGGAGTGCCTTGGGAGCTTGATTAGTGCATTGGTTGATGAAATAATCAACTGGTGGAAAACGGCCAGAGGAGGGAATCCAACAGCTCTGTTTGGGATTAATGTTGTTAATGACATCAATAACCGGGTTGTTATCAGCTGCCTGTGAAGAGAAATTGTCGGCAAAATGTGCTCTGAGACGGATCCTGCGGTAAAAGCGGTTAAGGTCGACATTGGTCTGGGTGATGTCCAGTTTCCTGGGAACTGGTCCAAAACTGAGCCCTTTGCTGAGGAGGGATCGCTCATCCTGTGAAAGGGAAAGGTCAGAAGGTATGGTGACAACAAGGTTAGGGTTGGTGAGGGTGTTCGGGGTGTTAATAGTTTTCTTCTGTAGAAGATGACTGAGTTTTTTGTCCTTCTCTGTAGTGAGAAACTGGTAGAGTTTAGACTTGAGAGATCTAATGAGGTTAGTTATGAAGGGAAGATGATGTGGAGCTGTCAGCCGTAGAAATTCCTTAGCCTCTTTGATGTTGTTGTCGGAAAGGATAATCTGTTTTTTGAGGGAGAAAATGGTAGAGAGCATTAGTTTCCTAGAAAATTGTTTTAGAAGTCTCTGAGTGTTACTCTGGGTGGTATCAGAGTCAAAAGAAAAGGTATTAAATTTAAGGCGAAATCCTTTAGGGATGATATTATGTCGACGACATCTGTAAAGGAATAGAAGGTGGTTAGAAAGCCTGGTCTTGGAACAGATAGCTGTAAAGAGACGGAATGCTGGTTTAGTGAGAGAAGTGGGCAAGTGGCCCAGGGAGGAAGAGAAGGTAAGACGAAGAGATCTAGAAAAAGATTTGGAGGAAGGCATAGTGGGTCGCATATATTTTCGTTTTTCTCTTTTTTACATAACACGCTTTCGAGAAATAGACTGTCTTGTAATGAAAGCTGCATTAGAAAATGTGTATCTAAATTAAAATCGGGAATATGTCTTTTGCGTTATTCAGCTTTCTTAGCGCTTGGGTCTCGATTCAGATATTGCAATGAAAGCAACAGGGGAGTAAGTTTTCCTTTTCTAAATCAAAGGTGATCTGCTCACAAGGAAGTATAAAAACTTCAGCGTTTACTTTTTGAAGACCGCAAATTGTCGAAACACTGTTGCTTCATAAGCTAATAAGTAACATTTCTGAGCACACATTGTATTACTAATGCTATTATTAATTAAAAAAAAGCTTAAATTCACATAATGGAATTTGGACGGCTCAAAGTAGTCTATTCCTTGTACACCTTTACTTGCCCGCTGAGTAGAGTTTTAACCAACGGCAGCAGAAGTAGCAGTAATAGCAACAACGTGGTTAGAGTGTCACAATACACTCTATGAAAGAATTGCGGCTTCAGATCGTTTTGTTCTGTTGAAGCTGCCTACAGGCTCCGATTTGCTGACATTGGCTGTGATCTTTTTCATGAAATTCTTCACAAATTTGAAATATTTAATTCGGGTTCGCCTAATACACGGTGCAACCCGTACCTGCAGCAGAATGCTGTGGCACATGAAGCCGTTTTGTTTATCGGTTGTAAGGATTGAGGAGCGTACTACAAATCGAGCAAGCGAAAAGAAAATTAAACAGGAGTCAGGAGTTTTTGGATTGCTAATCCATTGTGCTCTGCTCATCTAGGTTCAAATTCCATTCTTGTCATGGTTAAGGCCTGAGACGTGTGTGTTTTTTCTAAACGGTGTTTGCATTTGTTTCCTCCTTTACTCCTGTAAACTCAGGATTTTTTTTTCCTTGGTGGCAACAATACGCTTCTGCAATACAGTAAATGGTAGACTCTGCTTTCAAATTAGCTGCACCAGGCATTCGGATACAGAAAAACACAGGGATTTAAAATTCAGGAATATGAATGGCCAATTGCTTACAGCTAGGGTTTTTACGTTTTCTTATTTAGCGATTTGTGTATCAATCTTTTAACAATTCATTAAAATGCTAACAATATGTAAAATCAAAACAACAGCACCTTTAAATGCTGGGGAGACAGGTAGTTGTTTTTTTCATCAGATGCCAATCTCTAATGCTGTGTGTGAGAGCTTACGTACCTTTCCTTTTCTCACATTTTCTGACAACTATTCCAAAGGGGCACCCTGTCAGCTCCTAATACTTTTTAAAAGTCTGCCTGCATGTTTGATTATTGTCGTTTTATTTAGAAAAAGTTCAATATTGATCATAACTAAAGAAAATTAGGATCACGAATAAAAAAAGGGCTGAAGATGCGAGTCGCTCTTGAATCAGAGCTGGGCGACACGGGCTTCTGTTCTGATATGATTGTACGAAAAGCAGGAGGAATCTCTTCTCTCCTATGGAGCATGAGCTGAATCAGGAGTGAGACATTTCGTATGCTCGTGCATATGTTAACGCATGACCTACATCGTAAAACTAAATTAAAAACTAACATTAAGTTGTCAAAGACATTCATTTATATACAAACAAGAGACACACATAGTAATGATTCTACATTAACTTGTCCTGCACTGATCAGACTAATTGAAATGTATGAAAGCCCGTTTCCGCCAGGGAGTTAAAAAAACGCGCTATGGTATCGCAGAATTCCGGCTAAGTAACTCAGAATTGCGACTTAGTAACTCACAACTCCGACTTTATATCTCACATTTGCAACTTCGAAATAGCCCATATTTCATTGTCTGTCCTTTTGTTATTGTAACGGATTCGGGATCTAGCCAGCAAGACCTGGGTTTGAGCCAATACGGGGTTTGAGGCACGAAGTAGGGTGGGAGCGGCGAGGGCACAAGCCCTAGAACCCGAATCCGTTACAATAACAAAAGGACAGACAATGAAATATGGGCTATTTCGAAGTCGCAAATGTGAGAGATAAAGTCAAAATTCTGAGTTTTTAGGTCGCAATTCTATGATTCTAAGTCACAATTCTGAGATACCATAGTGCGTTTTTTTTACTCCCTGGCGGAAACGGGCTTCCATAGGTTCTCAGTGCTGCGAAGCAAAAGCAATCTCTGGAAAATCAGACAAATTATTATCAGATCATGTCAAAAGCTGATCAGTATTTCTTTACTGGGAAGCAAAGAAATGCTTGTATTACACATTTTAATATGACATGCAATTACACATGAAAAATAGTAAAATTATTTTCATTGCGGTACGTGTTGATAGAACAGCCCCCTCGATAAAAGAAAGTGTGGACGGACGTGTCGCATGTTCCGTACTCTGTCTGACAGCGAGTTTAACACACTTTCCTCGGAAATTAGAAACTAATTGAACAATAAATTAATCTGAGCAAATTTTACACGTGTGGGTGATTTAATTCTGTCGAAATTGCGTGGAACTCCTCCGCTGAGGTCAGATACACACGGGAAAGTGTTCAGGCGGCTTCACGGAGTCCCGCCTCAGACTGGAAGCAGGTTCTAATTAGACGCTGAGAACAATCCGGGTCTCTGTGTGTAATTGATTGTGTTGATTGAGCGGTAGTGTGACCAGGTGTGCGGTAGCAGGTCCTGCCAGTATAAAAACCTAGTCACCGCGTTCACACTTTATGCTTTCTTGCTTCAACACGGTTTTGTGGTTTACTTATTTTACTCCTGTAGCAATTAAGCGGGACGTTAATTTGGCGATGCGCTCGTTTCTCTTTATGCTGTGCCTGTGCGCAGGGGCCGGGCTCCCCGCACTGATCTCCGCCGGGCCGGCTGGCTGGGACTCTCGGGAATTGGCGCTCCAGGCCGACCTCCCGGCTCCTGAAGATGCAGCCCAGTTGGAGGACTTGAACCTGGCAGATGCGCCCTCCGAAGACCTGTCTGCAAGCGAGCACGACTCGCAGTCCTTGGCCCCCGACTTTCGCCGCCTTCCCGTGTCCAGAGACGCGTACTCGCCCTACTTCGACAAGGAGAAGATGAAGCCGGCAGCCGCCCCTTACCCGCCTACATCAAGAGCGTCCTGTTTCCTCCCCAGCGAGGGCGGCAGCCGGCTCGCCCGGCCATCGGGGGCACCCGAGGAGTGGCTGTGTGGTGCGACTCCAGCAGGATGTACGTGAGGGTCAGTCGGCTCCTGTTCGGCTTCAGCTGTCGGCCATCGGAGGTGACCTTGGGCAACTGCAGCGTCAGCCGAACCACACGCCATTACTTCTACTTCATCTACGGGCTTCACGAGTGCGGTACCGAGCGATCGGTAAGTGGGTCTTCATCTACAGGCAATGTATCGATGTGAACTGTAGGGCTAGTGTCGGGGTTGCCTTTCCTGGGAATACCCCTTCCTCTGTGACCTTGCAGGTTGTCCAGGGCCGCCTGGTGTACTCCAACACTCTCCACTATGCCCCGCCCTCCTCCAGTGCGCTTGTGCATCACTTCATTCCCTTCTCTGTGCGGGTCAAGTGCTCCTACAACAGGTAGGCAGGGCTCTGCTGCTGCTGGGAAAGTGTCCAGAAGCCCCTCATCTCCTCTGTCCTGCAGGTTCCACTACTCCTACTAGGTTGGCTATGTCCCCACGTGGGCCAGGAGAAGGACCTTCTTCAAGGACCTGAAGAACAAGTACAGCTTTGTCCTGCTCACCACCAACTGTAAGCTCCTTGAGCGAGTGGCTCCTCCTGGCAGCAGGGGGTGCTGTGTGCAGGTGTAATGCTGCCTCTCTCTCTCCAGCCCACTGGGTCCGGCTCTCTCCTAAGGATGAGTACTTCCTGGGTCAGCCCATGTACTTCCAGGCCACTGCCTACTTTGCCACAGCGGAGCAGAGGCTGTACATCCACTCGTGTTACGTAACCGAGAAACCGGACCAGCACTTGCAGCCCTGTTTCCCTGTGATCGATAACTTGGGGTACGGCCCCTTCTGGAAGGACAGGTGGGCAGGAGCCCCGAGAGCCTGCAGGGGTTCATCCTTGTCCCCAGGTGCATGGTGGACAGCAAGGCAGATGGCTGCCTGTCCAGGTTTGTCCCCTCCAAGCAGAAGGATGTGCTCCGCTTCACGATTGATGCCTTCCTCTTCCAGAAGAAGCTGTCCAGGAAGGTACTGCTCTCAAAGGCTGCTCAGCCTTCCTGCTCTACTGATCCATGGTCTGCTTTCACGTCCATGATCTAGATGTGAACCAGACTGTGACAGCTGTAGTGCCTAGAGCTGCCAGCTTGCCTTCACTGATGGCAGAAGGTCCTTCTCTGTCCCTCTATTGGCCTTGATCCCTTAATGCTGTTGACCTTCCCTCTTGCAGCATGAAGTGACTGAGCTGTACATGCACTGTCATGGCTGTGGCTCCTGCTAAAGCAACACCAGGGACCAAGTCCTGCAACTACAACAGGGAGGCTAAGAGGTACTTCTGCAAGGAGCCTGCTGAGGGTGCTCTGGGACATGCCAGGTGGAGGCCTCACCTGTCCTCCTCTCCTCCAGGTGGGAGGAGCTGTATGGTGACCATGAGGTCTGTGCCTGCTGTGAGTCCAGGTGTGCTGGCAGTCAGAATGAAGGTGGGTCTGGTTCTCTATCCCTTGTGGATGCATCTCTGCCCAGGAGACAACCATGCTTGGACAACTGAGGAATGATCCCGTGCCTGACAAAGGGACTGTGTAGATGAGTAGACTGTGGGTCTCTGGGTATAGCAGATCCCTCACTCCTGGGTGTTACTTGTCCACAGGTACCAGGAGCCTGGTGACCAGCAGTCGGGTGGCTGTGGCACCAGTAGAAGCTCCTCTGGATGTGGGAGCTGACTGGACTGAGGATGAGGAGGGAGACCCTCAGATCTCCAGTGAAGATGCTGAGAGCACCAGTGAGGATGTGGAGGGAGCAGAGGACTTTGGAGATGTTGGCCAGTGGACAGGTAGGGTCTGGCAGGAGGAGCTCCTGTAGGGGTGGGTGTCCTGCAGTTCAGCTGCATTGTTCTCCTTCTTCCTCCCCAGGTGCCTGAATGAAGGCTCCAGCCTGGCCCTTGTGACTCTCCTGCCTCCACTCGCCTTGTAATGGCAACATCTCAATAAAGCTGTGAAAGACCCTTCTGCCTGCCCTTGTTTCTTTATGGTTTATAGGTTTGAATGGGGTGGAGGAATTCAAGGGAAGTGAGACCCACTAATCAATGAAAGTATTTGTGGGGGTTCCCCTGTCAAGAATGCTTCCTGTCTTGCTGCCAATGAGGACTGAAAATGGCTGGAATAACAAAGCGTTGTACTGGGGGAAGATGGCTGCACTGTTCCTTGGGCAGGGCAGTGTGACACTCTTTACTGGGGGAGAGACAGAGGTGTTCAATATACTGGCAATCCTCCCATTTCCGAGAGGGGTAGTGCTTATGGAGTGTGAGTTGCTACTGTAGTGCCCAGTAAGAGTGAGATCTGATGTCCTATTCTAGGCTACACAAACTGATTAAAAGAAACACAAGGAAGGAATTGTCAACAGGGGCTTGGTATAAAGTAGGCCTTCCCTTCCTCACCAGAGGAACAATACTGGTGCACAAACATCAGTGAATAATGGTGCAGTTAGAATCTCGGAGGTCTTGTCTTATGGGTGTTGGTTTCACAGTAGTGGTAGTGGACAGTCATGGGAAGTATTAGGATTGAGACTGGAGATCCCAGTACTAGTCTGGGAAGACAAGTGTTCACAACCACCTCTACCAGCAGCACAGACTGCGTAGATTGAGACTGAACGCTTACTACATAAAGCCTCTCCCCTGTTTCGGTGTCCCATGTCATGAATTTCAAGTGAATCCTAGTCTCTTTGTGACTACCTATAATTTGCACAAATCCTGCTGGCCCACTAACACTGTTAATTTTTAGCCCTACTGCACTGCCCTAATAAAGCTTCAAGGATCTAGGATAAACTATTTTATATAATGGTTCCTGTCATGGAAATATATTTTTTTTTTCAAAGCTCTCTACATTTTTAAGAATCAATTTACTTATTAGATTTCCACTTCAATTCCCTCCTTTTTATTCTTGAAAATGATTAAAAGTTAGATTCTTCATATGGACTCCCAGGAGGCTCCCATACTTCAGATTCTTGCGTTCTTACCAGAACATACTGATGCGCAAACATTCGTTACCATATTTCAAAGCATTGGAATAATATATTTTGTACAGCAACACAAAAACAGAAAGACAAGTATCACAGCTACTATAATTGGTGTTAGTAACTTAAAGAAAAACATTCCCCCTGGCCCAAACAGTGATTCTAACCAGGAGAGAAATGGGTGAGGCTGTAGAATGAGGCATTAAAGCACATACATAACAAGATGCATTAAATTTCTTTAACTTTACAGTATGATTTATAAATTTGTACCACAAATTACTCATATCCCCCTCATTATCAGTTTCATTCAGCCAGTTTGTATACAAAGAGGCTTCGCGTTTAGATTCTTCCTCTTTCTGGGCTTCTGGGTGACAGGCTTCCACATAAAAAGGAAAAAGGCTGTGCACATCAGTCCCAAGCATGTGATCCCCATCTATCCCTGTGGAGACATCACTCCTGCTCTTTGCTCAGTTCGTTTGTGACCTTTTTAAAATGGGAACCATGAATTCAGGGCACCTGGCACGGCCCCCTCCACCTGAGCGAACACCTCTTTTTCCTGTCTTTCACCAGAATCCAGTCTCCTTATTCACGCATTAGTTCTTACAGCACAGGTAAATCCCTGTGGGCTGGAGCCCAGCATTTTTCTTAGGGGTTTTTTACAAGATTGGTCAACAGCTGGGTAATAACTCTTAGAAAAATCTACACATTGTTCCACTGCCTCAGCTGTGCCGTTTTGCAGAACAATTCTAGCTGAAGTTGTAAAATTTCTCTTTGGTCCGTTCCTGCAAAACATCTTATTATAAACAAACAAACCATAATAATAATGTGCATCTATGGGAATCACTCCCAAGGGTAACCCCCCCTAAAACTATATTGGTCTACCCATCAGGTTCTGCCACTAGATAAGAGAACCTTTCCCATGAAATCATTTTTTGACCTTCATGATCCCTTCAGGGCATACAATTAGCACAGAAGCAGCAGCTTTAGTCCACATGTTTTTCAAGCAGGATATTAACAGTATGATCATAACGAATAATACCAGACCCACAAATATGTATTGAACCAGAGACCCTCTCCAGGTTCCTAGCACAGACTGTAGCCATGCACCAATGCCCCAATCATCTGGATTATAATTATGATATATATTTTTCTTCATCATAGATGTGCTTTGCTAAGTCCTAGCAACCTACAATACTACAATAGAGAATTAGCAAATTCAACAATCCATTAGCTAAATTCGTCCCTCCAGGAAGTTTCATTGATTGGCCCGTGATGATATCAAACAGGCTCTGTTACACAGTTCTGTTTGATCCAGCCTGCATCCCATGGCGTTCCTTCAGTCTGATGTCTAGTCGATCTTTCAGAGATCTGTTCCTTCATTCCACTGTTCCAGCAGACTGAGGATGATCTCAGTCCATCTCACTCGGAACAATGCAGCCACAGCCTGACACACCTTCCCTGTGAAGTGTGTTCCTTGATCATAATACAAGGGGCAGGGCAGTGCCCACCGAGGGCTTATCTCTGTTATCAAGTGTTTGGTAGACACAGAGCCAGTGGCAGCAACCCACTGGGAAAACAGATTATAAGAGCCCAGGTTTCCCTTTACAATTGTCAATTTGCCAGGTTTGAAAGGTTCCTCAGGAGCAGGCCTTTTGAGCTGTAGCACCCTCACCTGAACTGTAGTTGAGTTCCTTTGATAACAAAATTACATTGAGATACCACATAAGTGGCTACTGCTTCAAACCCGGTTCTCACCCAGTTTTGGGTAACCGGCACACCTTTTGATTCCCACCTGGGTGTCCGACAGAGTGCATTTGTGGGGCTACAAAGGGCATTAGGCTGTGAGGGCATGCAGGGCGTCCAGTGTGCTGGCAGCACCACACCCCATCATCATCAGCCCCGAACGCTTTTCTAACCATGTCCTTTTTTGTTTTAGAGGCCTCAGCCTGAATGTCCTGTGGCTGTCCCCTTTTCACCAACAGAGGTTTCACAGGGGTCTCAGACTCCTGTTCTACAAGTACTGCTCACCTGACAGTTGCATCTGCAAAGTTGTTCCCTCGAGTTACTGGAAACATTTCTTTAGAAAACAGGGGAGGAATGTTGGTTTTGCTTAAGGGGCGGGGCTATGGAAATGAGGTCTATTTGTAAATCTGGAGTTACATGTTCTGGCTGTTTGTGAATTATCATTGTTGAGTATGGAGTGTTGAGGTATTGATTTTGTGTAATGCTTTATGTTGAAAACTGAGGTGGATTTTGTTTATAATAAAGAGGATAAACTGGGATGGGAGGAGGGTTTGGTTTTGCTAAAGGGGCGGGATTATGATAAGAGTTTAATGGTTTGATATATTTGATTTTGTATTGTGGTTGTTAACTATGTTTTTGGTTGGTATTATGTTTATATGGTTGTTTTTGTTGGTTGGTCGTTATTATGGTTATTAATAATACGATCTATAGTTGAAATCTGAGCCTAAATAAAAAGAAAAAGCATTTTCAGAGAGAAATTACGCTGTGTTTATGTAGAATAAGTGATTAGGTTTATGAGCAATCCAATTACTTAAAACGTTTAAAACGCTATATAAAATAAAGTTTATTATTAATTTGCTGGACAGAGCGGTGAACATTATTATGCATAAGACAAAGATAACGATCTTGATCAGTTTAGAAATCTGTGTACGCTGTAAGGTTTTTACTTCTTAATTAAACTTTTAAAATACACGTTTCGAATAGAAAGAAATCCTCTTCCTGGTACAGTATGTATAGCAAACCAGCACGTCTTTTTTCCTCCAATTGGTGTCAGCCAATCACCATTCTGAAGCCCTACCATAATCTCTGGTATAGGGAGACCCCAGAATTCTGTCCCATTGTTTAGATAGATGATAGATACTTTTATTGATCCCGTGAGGGAAATAAAGTAAATCATTTTCATTTTAGGAAATTATTAAATGCTCGGTTAAAAGCAAAGGAGAATGTCTGTTATAGTGGACATAAAAACAAGAGTTCGCTGGCATTATATCCTAGAAGACACAGACCTAGAAGGTGCCAGACCGGGAGAATGCCCGCAGTGTAAAAGAAAATGCCTGATGAACTAGGGATTGGACAGTTTCCAAGTGCTTGTACAATCGATGGAAATGTTCAAATAAATGTGCAAAAGAAAAAAACAAAATAATCATTTATTTCTTTATCATATTGGCTAGCTAATGTCCTCTCTTTGCTAGTTAGTGGCTGTGTTTCTGCATTGGGTAGCAACGGGTGACTGTTCTCAGGCGGAAGATGTAAACAGCTTAATTTTTGTGTTAAATATTTGTTTTAAATTAAAATTTATTTTATACAGCAATCGCATATTTGGGTACCGTTTCATAAAACTTTCATGCTTAAAATGTTTAGGGAGAAATGGAAGACTGGTGTGTATTTTTTCTTTAAACAACCAAGACCAGCCATACACAGTACAGTTTACGTACATACATTAATGTTTATGTTCCTAAATTAATATCGTTTATGACCTTCAGATGTGTTATGCTCCTCTTCTTTTTATGCTCAGCTACTAAAATTTCCCTTTAGTGGTAAAATTCCATATAAATATTCAAAACTAAGCGGATTAAAATGTGCACAGTAAAGAGATTAAATGATTAAATCTTTTCACTACCAACCAGCCAATCACTTACCGCGGTGCCCTGCGGTGGCTTGTGGGTAGTTTACCGTACCGCGGGTTTGTACCGTGCATTTTGAATGGCTGCATCTGTACATTTTAAAATTTATATTTGAATCAAAATGTGGTTTTGAGTTAGTGTGTTAATGTAATTAGTTTGGGTTTGTCATTACTATACTGTATACAGAATTTGTAGCTGAAGTTTAAGACTAGTTGTGTTTTTTATGATTGTTGCCCATATGTTGATTTTTGATTGATTGTATACAATGTATAATTTGAAATACATATTTTTCAGGTGTAAATGTGTATTTTCAGAATACATTTCTAAACCAAATCATTGGCTTGCTTTACTAGTTTCTACACCTAAAAAACCTATCTTTGATGTATAATAGACCCCTAACCATGTATGTATAATAGTCCTCTAAAGTTATCCGTATAATAGATCTCTAACCATATACCTATAATAGTCCTCTAAAGTTATCCGTATAATAGACCTCTAACCATATATGTATAATAGTCCTCTAAAGCAGTGGTTCTCAAACTGTGGTACGCGTACCGGCAGTGGTACGTGGAGTGCCGCCAAGTGGTACGCCAAATGACCCTGGAACTGTGTCATGTGCGCTGAAAAATCGGGATCGGTTTTCATATTTTGTATTTTAATACGTGTCGAACACGCAGCCTACGTACTACGATACAGTGCGCGCTAATACTTCAGTGGACACAAGAGATACTCTGTAATTCTATACCACTCTATAGGAATGCGTGCTACGGATGCAAGTGACCAATTGTATTTAAAAAAAGCTACTGCATCTCCAGCAAATAGGGAGAACAAAGAATGTACGTGATTTTGGAACTATGCCAACGTTCTAAACACAGGAATGCATAGAAATACGTGCTACGAACGCCGGTAATCTTGTGAGCACACAGAACTGTTCTAATTTGAGAAAAATACACCGAGCGTCTCTGTGTTTCGCTCCCATGCGCATGAAATAAAAACAAATAAATACGGAAATAAAAACGGAAACGCGGAAAAATGCAAGCTTGCGTATTGCTAAAGCAGGTAAGCTACACTATTTTTGAAGAACCTTATTTACCGTTGGCAAAAGAGCTGACACGTATTATGTGTGGAGAAAAAGCTGCTAAATAGCTCGACCTGCTGCCCCCCTCCCCCTGAACTCATTCATAGAATTATTGAAATGAAGGATTATAATCAAAAGTACACTGATAGAGCGCGTTAAGAGGAGCAGATGTTTTTCACTGCAATTAGATGAGTCTGTAGTCGATTTGGCCAATTTGCTCGTTTACGTTAGATACGAGTTTGAGGGCATGTCCCATGAAGACTTTCTGTTCTGTAAACCGCTACCAACAGGAACTACAGGAGAGCACATATTTCAGCTTCTGAATGTATTTATCGAAGAGAATGCCCTCGACTGGATATAATGCGTCTGAGTTTGTACAGACGGTGCTAGAGCAATGACAAGCTGACATAACGGTGTAATTGCACGAAATAGAGAGGTTGCTCCAGAAATTAATGTACGCATTTCAACATCCACCGCGAGAACTTTGCCGTCAAGAAAATGCCTGACGATTTAATATCTGTTAGACTCGGTTGTGAATTGTATCAAGGCTCGAAAATTAATTCACATCTGCTTTGCTCAACTTAACAGGCTCACCCCTCTCACTGAAATGGTGCTTTTTTATTAGTTGTTGTTAATGTTTTTTTTTTCTGTAAAACACTTTGAGAAGCCACCTTTAAAGGCGCTATATCAATTAAAGTTTATTATTATAATATTTATTATATGTATGTGTGAGTGTGTGTGCACGCACGCTCATGTTGGTCATTGAGAATTTCTGGGGTTCCTATGAGATGATGACTTGTAGGTGGTACATGGATGCTTTGGTTGGATTAGGGGTGGTACTTGGTCCAAAAAGTTTGAGAACCACTGCTCTAAAGTTATCCGGAACTCCAACCGTATATGTATAATAGTCCTCTAAATGTATCCGTTTTGTACCCGTTTTACTGCTTGTTTCAATGTGTTTTCATTCTTTACATTTCATTAGTGTTAAAGACGCAACCCTGTACTGGATACAGTGCATAGAAACTGGACGGACCTCTGTTCACGACTGAAGACACTCAGGATAAAGAGTGAATTAATTGTAATTAATGTCATGAGCTGTAATGAGTCCCGATGTTGGAGTAACTGTACTGATAACAACACATACTATTATATAAGTGAGAGTAAGAGTCAGGAGATCATATCTCTTTCTAATAAAATTGGACATCACCCGACTAATCCATTTCTGGAAATTTTAAATAGTTTTCTTGAGACTGAAGTAACGGGACACTTTAATCAGAAAGTGTGGCTATAAAAAGCGAAGTTCAGGGTTTTTATACTCGTCCAGAAACTGTCCCCGCTCTGACCTCTCCTCCAGGTAACTTCTAATGTGTCTGTTCTGGCGGGTTTCTGTCTAAAAACACGTTACAGGACTCCCATCTCCTGTGGAGACACATGTAGGGTCTTGTCAGTGCAGAAATCCCATATTGTAAACCAGTTTAAACTGGGACGGGGTACAACTTGGATCAAGACAAGAACTGAGAGATTCATCAATCAGCCTCAGGACTCTCTCCCACTGGTGTCCTTTTCTCTCTCTCTGTGCTGTTTCCTAAAAACCCCTCTAATACTCCGTGTACAAAAGAAGACTCGCTCGTCACTCGTGTTCTGTCCTGCTGTCGCAGTAACTGGGACTGAAGCAGACGGAGAGGAGACGCGCACTTCCAGAACTTTCCTTCCCGCTCGGTTCTTCCAGCTGAGCCCCAGACGGACTTTTCCCCTCCTGAGGAAAGAGCATCTTCCCACACAAACAGCCCGTTTCTCTCAGAAACACCAGCAGCTCACAACACACACAGCACAGGGAGCATTTTTACCAGCTGCGCCGCCACACGGACACCAGGACTCCCCTCGTCTGTGTCAGGGAACCTATAGGTAGAATTGGAGGATCCTTATGCGTGACCAGAATCCCACAGAACACAAAGTAGCAAAGGGACGATCCAAAGACGAAATCCAAAGGCTGGGTCGATAAGGGAGGCAAAGGGTCCGGTAACGATATCCAAAAACAATCCAAAAGACAAAATCCAGAAGGCGAGGTCAAAAGGCAGAGGCAGAAGATTCATAACAGGAGATCAGTCAAAAGGCTTGGAAACACGCACTGAAGAATACTACAAGAGGCTTCTCTATAGTGAGCGTGGGGATGCGTGTGTGAGGGGAGTTTAAATACTGAAAGGAAAGGGGTGTGATTGGATAATTGGTTAGGGAGTGAGAATTTGAGGAATCTGGTCCATGTGAGAATGTGATGGGTTCAATCAGGGATGAGATTATGAAACAGTGGTTCTGGGAATGCAACAGCGTTTGCGAGGGAGAGTGTGGGGTGTGACAGGGATAGAACAGCGTTTTGGAGGTAGAGTGTGGGGCATGACACCATAGAAATTAAAGTAATATATTATTCTGCTTACTTCTCATGCAGTCTTCTCAAGTCTTTGGAAGGACTGTGAATTGGCTTTCCCGCAGATGAAATGAAAAACTTCTTCGTCTCCCTTCACAGCTGCTGACCTGGGCATTACAGCTTAGTTTAAGATTAAACATCTGATAAAAAAGAAAGGTACATTCCAGATTTTCTCAAAATACTGTACAACATGGAAGCTATGGAGGTGGAGGTCTGTTGTTCTGTATTGACATGGATTTTAATTGGCTTCTGTGAAAATTGGCCGTGGTGAGTGAGTCCTGTGATGGACTGGTGTCACATTATCTGTGATAGTGCTTTGCACCCACTGCTTGCCAGGATTGTTCCAGTTCCACCACAACCCTGAATCGAGTGGATGGGTATATTAATGTATATTAATCATCTTACATGTTCCTGTTCTTTACTCTATAGGCATCCTCTCACGAGGCACCAGTAAATTTAGGGGTTTGAGCTTAACTGGGACAATTATTAATTGTAGCAGTAAGTCACAAAAATTATTCTTCTGATGGCTATTAGAATCAACCTTGCAGGATAACTCAAACAACGCACACACGCAGATACTAATACACGACAATACATTTATTAATACATAAAATGTGCATAAACATAACAGATCTTATAGAGGGGGTTAGCAGTATACAAAAGGTATATATTCAATCACGAAGAGTTACAAACCAAGAGGGACATACATTCCGTAATATCATTCATTTAGACTGTTTTGTAAATGAACTTTGTTACAACTTGTACATTAGATACTCAAAAGCCAGTACATGACTCATAGGAATTAAATTGCTATCAACTCAGGTTGAGGTAACAATTGAATTCTTGAACTGTAATGCAGAATGTTGAATACTCATCCTCTCTGTGGGGATTCAGATCTCCAGCGGACACAAAGAAGCAGTGGCAGGCTGTTGCTTTGTCCAATCGGCACTCTCTGGCCCGGTGCCAGGCAGTGCTGGTTCGACGTGAGAGAAGGAGAAGGAAGAGAGAGATTTCTGCTGCGGTGCGCTGCTGATGCTCTCTGAAGACCGGCTAGTTAGTGTTGGCTGAAACTAGCAGAGTTTGCACACAGAAAAATCTTTAGACAGGAAGAAGACCGGTTCGTTCCCGATGTAGCGCGAGTCCTGAATACTGATATTCAGCTGTCCACAGTTCCGACCGTAGTTCACTCGTTGATCAGGTGAGCGTTCGCGGTGGGCTCACGAGGCTTGCTGCTGGGCTAACCTCGGGTGGATCCTTTGGTTACACGCTGGCAACCTCCATTCTCGACTCTTAGAACAAGGGAAAGTCCTGGCACTGGGACACACTGGCTGTTACGTGACTGTCTGAGCTGAGTCTGAGGATGTCCAGGAGGAGCTGGAGTTGTACCTGGAGGAACTACGGTCGCTCATTGGTTGAAAGTTCCATGGGCATTCGAGAATCATTTTGTGACTTACTGCTACAATTAACAATTGTCCCAGTAAATGTACAAACCTCTACAGTTATTGGTGCCTTGTGAGAGGATGCCTACATTTATTGGTGCCCCCTGTGAGGATGAGTAACCATGAACTCTGACCTTGGGGTTGTAAACCACTTGGGATGAGACTCTCCCTTGGAATCTCCCAGACAGTGAGGCACTAGTGATGACCATTCACGTGTCTCAGCTTTGGGAGTTGTTCCTTATCAGAACACTCTTATCAGCTAGAAAAACACCTTAAATGTGAACCAAATAGAATGGCCTCTCTGTATCAAGCACCACTTGAGATGAGGGAGAGAGAGACTGGCAAGGGAGCAGCAAACTTAATTCCTGTATTTTAATAAACCTTGCCGCTACAATGGTCTCTCTCCTGTGTGAATGTGCTGGTGGATAATTAAGCTACTTGAGTGACTAAAACTCTTCCCACACTGACTGCAGATGAACGGTCTCTCTCCTATGTGACTGCGCTGGTGGGTTATTAAGTTACTTGACTTACTAAAACTCTTCCCACACTGACTGCAGCTGAACGGTCTCTCTCCTGTGTGACTGCGCTGGTGTGATTGTAAGTGGTTTTTCCAACTAAAACTCTTCCCACACTGACTCCACATGAACGGTCTCTCTCCTGTGTGAATGCGCTGGTGTAATTGTAAGTGACTTTTCTGACTAAAACTCTTCCCACACTGACTACAGCTGAACGGTCTCTCTCCTGTGTGAATGCGCTGGTGGGTTATTAAGTTACTTGACTGACTAAAACTCTTCCCACACTGACTACAGCTGAACGGTCTCTCTCCTGTGTGAATGCGCTGGTGGGTTTTTAAGTGACTTGACTTACTAAAACTCTTCCCACACTGACTGCAGCTGAAAGGACTCTCTCCTGTTTGAATGTGCTTATGCCTTTTTAAGTGACTTGACTTACTAAAACTCTTCCCACACTGACTGCAGCTGAATGGTCTCTCTCCTGTGTGAATACGGTGATGTCGTTTTAAGAGGTGTGATTGACTAAAACTCTTTCCACACTGACTACAGCTGAAAGGTCTCTCTCCTGTGTGAATGCGCTGATGCCTTTTTAAGTGACTTGACTTACTAAAACTCTTCCCACACTGACTGCAGCTGAAAGGTCTCTCTCCTGTGTGAATGCGCTGGTGGTCTATTAAGGTACTTGACTGACTAAAACTCTTCCCACACTGACCGCAGCTGAACAGTCTCTCTCCTGTGTGAATGCGCTGATGCCCTTTTAAGTGACTTGACTGACTAAAACTCTTCCCACAATGACTGCAGCTGAAAGGTCTCTCTCCTGTGTGAATGCGCTGGTGTAATTGTAAGTGGCTTTTCACACTAAAACTCTTCCCACACTGACTACAGCTGAACGGTCTCTCTCCTGTGTGAATGCGCTGGTGGATAATTAAGTTACTTGACTTACTAAAACTCTTCCCACACTGACTGCAGATGAACGGTCTCTCTCCTGTGTGAAGGTGCTGATAGGATTGTGAAATGCCAGACTGACAGAAACGCTGCTCCTCCCTGTGCCATAATATCAGTTTGTCCACTCCATCTGAGCAAGCCCTTGAGTGATTCTTCCTCATCCTCTGATCGTGCTGGGGTCTCTTATTCTGCAAATGCTCCATGGAATGGTCTTGCTCTGTGTGCTGAAAGTCAGATTTGTTTTCTTCATTATGTCCCTCAGTGTGCTGCTCAGTAGTGTGAATCATCTGGGACTCCATCTCCAGCTCTCTGAGACTTAAACCATCCATTTCATTCAGTTGTTCCTCTCTTTGCCCAAGAACAGACATACTCTCCAGTTCATTAAAACTTTCAACGATTTTCTCAGTAACCAGATTATTAAACCTGTGTGTTAAGTCATCAGATGCTAAGGGATTACATGATTGTTTGAGACTGTGCAATGACAGTCTCTCCACTTGAACAGAACAAGGCCTCATTATTATCAAGCCCTGTAGGAGTTGCTGTTGCTGTTGCTCCTCCCTGTACTCCTCCCTGTACTGACTCTCCTCTCGGTGCTGTATCTCAACACTGTTCTCTTCACCAGGTACATCAGTCTGCTGCTCTGCACAGTCAATCAACTGGGGCTCCATGTCCTGCTCTGTAAGATTAAAGACATCCAGTTCTTCACTGTGCTCTTGTACAGAGACACAGCCCAATTCATTACAACCTTGTGTAATATTGTTCGAGTCCAGATTATTCATCTTCTCTATAAAATCATCACATACTAAGAGCCCAGGTGTCTCACTCTCAGGGTCTGTCTTCATCGTGGGCACAGAGTCCAGATCCTTGACACTCTGTCTGCTCTCTGTGTGCTGCTCCCTGAGTTTCTCTTTCTCTTGTGCGGCAGTGAGCACTGTCTCCGGCATCAGACTGGAGCCCCACTCCTCCTCACTGTGCTGCTGTTCAAGAGGAACCCTTTCCAGAGCTTCAGAGAGAGTACTGGCCTCTGAGCCTGTAAACACAGGACAAGAAAACAAGACCTTTATAATAATAATAAAAAAACTATTTTATATAGCACCTTTAAAGGTGGCTTCTCAAAGCGTTTTATAGAATGCCAACAACAAAAAATACACAAAATTAGCACGATGAGAATACACAGTTAGAGGAGACAGTAGATGGTGGTACTAAGTACAGTAGGAGCAGAGGGGTAAAGAACAGTTAAATAAAGGCTCTTTTGAAGAAGAAGGTTTTGAGTCTGGATTTGAAGGAGTTTAGAGAAGGTGACTCTCCGATATCCTTAGGGAGAGAGTTCCAGAGCTTGGGGGGATAACAGGAGAAGGCCATGTCACCCATACAATGTAGACGGGCTTGGGGGACAGTAAAGAGACCAGAATTAGAAGAGCGAAGGTTGTGAGGTGGGGAGTAGGGTGATAACTCAGACAGGTACTGAGCCATGGAGAGCCTTATAGGTGAGCAGGAGGATTGTTAAGTCGACAGGAAACTTGACAGGAAGCCAGTGCAAGGACTCCAGGATAGGAGTAATGGGAACACTTGCACTAGACCTGGTCAGGATTCTGGCTGCCGAATTGTGGACATACTGGAGTTTGTTCAATGGGGATTTAGAAACCCCAGAGAGTAGAGCGTTACAGTAGTCGATTCAAGATTAGACAACACTTTTCAGCCACAGTTAGTGATAACACAGGGCGTAGTCGAGGAATATTTCTGAAGTGAATGAAAGATGTTTTGACAACATTCTGCGCATGTGAGTCGAACGTCAAATATCATCCCCTAGTTTTTCAGTTTAGACTGAAGCTCAACTACAAGACCATCTACAGATAGGGTTTCTTACTGGTTTTATAAAGTTGATGGGTGGTACAAATAACCATGGTTTCAGTCTTGTCACAGTTAACATGAAGGACATTTTGAGTCATCCAAGTTCTTATGTCAGAGATGCAATTAGAATAGAGACAGCCACATCAGCATAAGGTTTGGTATGGATGTATATATCAGTAACATTACCATAGTAATGATAGCTGAAGCCATGTGATCTTAAAAGCTTCAAGCTAAAGCTGTAAGCTTTAAGCTACACAAACACACGTCTAGTATTCTCGCAATCAATTTGGGTTGTTTAAGCATAGAGGAATAATAGAGTTTAAATGGGTTTCTGACAATACGTGATTTTAGATATACAAGCTTTGTCAGAAACCTTATTACCGTGTAAAAAGTAAGAATACAGTAATAATAATACATTACATTTACATTAACACTGCACTGAGAAAGAGAGGGGTTAATACAGACACACTGACTGGACACTCCAGTACATTAACACTGCACTGAGAGAGAAGGTTTAATAGACACACCGACTGGACACTGCAGTACATTAACACTGCACTGAGAGAGAGGGGTTAATACAGACACACTGACTGGACACTTCAGTACATGAACACTGCACTGAGAGAGAGGGGTTCATACAGACACACTGACTGGTTAATTAGCTCCGTAAAGTTGCCCCCCTACAGACAGTACAAACGATTCGGGGTCAGACATAACTCAGCCCCCCTACAACGTCGTAGGGGAACCGGACCGGTCTCAATCATTAGTGCTGCGTTTGTGCCGGTTTGTTGAAAGTAGCGTTTGTTTCATTCCTGAGATATAGCGCCTTGTTTTTCTGGTGATCACGTGACCATGCACAGTGACTTTGACCTCGAGTAAATCCATCAACTGAGTTAAAGCACTCTGTTACCAGTGCGAGAGTAACAATTCTGCAACTTTGTTCCTCTGTTTGCCCAGGTACGGGGGGGCCGTGGTGGATTTTGCATTTAATATCATTATCTTCTATGTGTTTGTGTGAACAGGAAAATTAAATTTGTCTCCAATATCATACCCGAATCAGAGGAGTTGCGGGTGTAGACTTAAAAAGTGAACATTAGCAAAATTGTATATTCTTACAAAGAGGCTTTAACAAACAAGTCTTAATACCTCATAGCATTGTCCTTTTTTAAAAATCTGAAGAAGTAATCAGTTTCATACTGTCTCCTTCTTAAATAAAAAGGCATCAAGGGACGTGTGAAGATTTGACCTGTCTGTGTAGCCACGTATTTAAAAAGACTTGAATTTGCAACTTTCTGAACCATTGTTGTTTTTTTTTATGCAAAGCACATTTGCCAATGTGAAAAGGAACCAGGACTTCAGGACTTTTTTTTCTTTTTTTAAGGGGCACTATGTACAAAGTTTACACGGTTCATAACACATCTGAGAAACAAGAGTCTATCATCTCACACATGAACACCGCGGCAATATTGGAAAATATTTTTATTTTCACAGAACAGAAGTGAACATATATCTAGGTTCTTTGAAAAACTGGCATTATCCACGTGTTTGTATTAACAGGGGTCTTATGCACAAACATGAAATGATTAGCTCAGTCCTTTTATCTGTACTTCTGGTCAGTCCTTGGTGTAGAATACAGCATGAGGGCACACCTTGACCTCTGAATACACAGATATGACTACAAGGACGTTTACAGGTACCAACACACTCAGTACTTAAATTACTGGATGTGATGAAAACAATGAATGCAATTTGTTTTCCGACTCTGTCTGGTCGGGTGGGGGTGGATGTTTTACATTTTAATATAGTGCCTTCTTTTTCTGTCCGTGACGTCACTCTGTGCCATCGGCACCATACAAAACCGCAAGTTCAAGACCACCAGATCTTTCAATTGTGATCTCTTGATCAGCTGACCCCAGCCTTTGCAGTTGATGTTTGATTTATTATCTGCATCTCTGGCGAAGACCTCTTCTTCCAAATCGTAAGTTACTTTACAAACTAGAAATGCTATACTGTAATTATGATGCTACGTTGACGTTCCCATGAATTTATTTTAAAGTAAAGATATTTGAGAAACTTGTTTTACATCGCGGGGAATACTACAAAAATTAGTAAGCTTCATTTGTCATTATCATGATATTTCTACACATGCAAGTGAAACTTGAAAGGATTTGTCACACTTCTGAATTTAAATTATAATGTTTTGTTTCTGTAAGTGTTACAAGGAGAACTGAACCCCAAAAAATCTCTGACATGTTACAAATTGCTGATGTGAAAGCTGAAATGATTAAGTGGTGAATGCAATGCTTTGAAAACATATCATAAACGAAAGAAGTGGTGATGGGCCTTGGTATTGCAGTTAACGTGAGTAGGCAGGTCTAAAAATATTAATTTATCAATTTCTATCTACAAATACATAGACTTTTTGATGTGCACTTAAACTGTAATCCATAACAATGTAAAAAACTTAGTTATTTTCATTTACGCGGTGGAGGGAAGTCCCCATTACCTGTAGAGCGCTTTCACTGGGGTTTCCAGAGAAGCACTATGTAACTGAAAGGATATTATTATTAATCACGTAAAAATTGGGAAAAAGCACAGTTTAAGCCAGGTTTGGTGAAATTCATTTTTTGTTACATTTTTGAGTGTTAATCGGACTTCTCTATACTTTGCATTAAACATTTCCCATAATACCCAGGCCATGGGTCTAGCTAGGGATTCGGCCATCACATGAACACTAAGATTAAAGGGTGACATCATGGAGCTAACAAAAGAGAAGTGTAAAGCTCGCCACGATTTGTTGTTTGAGACTTCAGTTCTAAGCAATATACAGTGTTTTGCATTCATCCTTATTTCTTTCTGGGGATTTAAACTACTCATCAATTGCTTGATTTTTTTTAAACCTTGAGCGGTCTGATTCCATGTACTGCACTACATATTTGTGATTTTTGATTGTTAATTCTTAATTGTGTATGGAAGTAGATATCAGACCTACTGCATAAAATAGGTTATTAAGGAGCTGTTGCCTTTCCATTGTTGCATTACCTGTAGAGGGGGAGAGGGGTTTATAATGTACATTAAAGTACCTGCCTCTTTGAAGTTCTGAGCATGTTTTAATCTGAAATTTTATATACAAAGATTTTAAAGTCACAAATAGAATAGAAAAGTACAATAGATATTTATCATTAATCATAAATCATATTTATCATTAAAATCTTAAAATCATTCACTGATGATAACTTCTCAGTAATATGTATATTATATTGACCTTTATATTGGTTATACATACATATCACAGCCTGTTAAATATTCACTTTAAATTCATGAGCTCTTAAGCCCGTAGTGGTAGTGAGGACGAATCAGATGTTAAATCGAGGAAGGGAGACAGTAGATTGAGCCCCACCCCCCAGACAGACTGAGAAAGGGTTCATTGTCACACAGATGAGCACATTTGCAAGACAATTCGAGGCTCCGAACCACAGCAGCCACAAATCCTGCTCCTGTGTCAATGTTAAGAGGGTTTATAAGACATTCAACACACATTTATTGATTCATGGCGTAACTTGTCTTCCCTATTCACTAACATTATAAGACCATGTCCCAGTTTTCAAACTGTACACTAAGCCCTTTCTCCAGGTCCACACCATGACGCAGCGTAAGAAGTGTGGACTTCAAGTACATGAGGATTTGAGGGGGCACCATTACAAAAAGCGGGGCATGGGACACACCCCCAAGTGACGTCACCGGTTTGTTACGCAGGTCAAAACGCTTCCTGTGGTCGCTGCTGCTTTTGCAGTGAGTGAGTGCATGTGGACAGAATTTCTTAAAAATGTTTTTCCTTCCTCCATTCGCAGGCTGATGAACTTGAATCTCACCGTGTCTATCCCTGAACGGCAAAACAGAGCACAAAGCAAGAACTCATCGTAGCAATTAACAGGGTCTAGGAGGAGAAGCTTATCGAACAAAGTTGTAATCATTTTCTTAAGACTCTTTTGTGCTCTCCAGAAGATTGAAAAGGGCAGCAGAGGACAATCGGGGATTTTTCACGAAAACATTTGTTCTGTCTAAATTGCCAGTATTTAACACACTGACCGGACACTCCAGTACATTAACACTGCACTGAGAGAGAGAGAGGGGTTAATACAGACACACTGACTGTACACTCCAGTACATTAACATTGCACTGAGAGAGAGGGGTTAATACAGACACACTGGCTGACTGGACACTGCTTTAATGTACAATGCGGTACATTAACACTGCACAGAAGAGATAGTTACCGCCACGTCGATAAATAATCTGCCCACAAACATATTTTCAAGACTCCAAAGTCTCCTAAATTGGTTTTCACATAAAGAAAGTGTATCAGTTGATGACAAATTCAATATTACTCAGACAAAACCGAGTTTCTGTCCACATTCAAAGAACAGCAATAACCTTAATGAGAATTTAACTAGACCAGAACTAGTTCAGTTCGCAGAAAAGAAACCTCTCCTACTTCGCTCTGCATCTCTCCACGACAGTTTCAACAGTGAGGACGTTAAAAACACCGTTTTTAAACACAGACATTACTACATAAAAGTCTTACTTACCCGACGGCTCCGTTTCTTCATTTGTTTCTGCAGTGATTTCACAGGGAGGCATGAGTCCAACATGATCTGTCGCTCCCTGATCTCCTCCTGCTCCCGACTCCTTCTCCCACAGCTGCAGTCGCACTTTAAAGGTCTCGTTTTCCTTCATTCGCGTTATTTCTGTCCCGAAACTGTCCTCCACACACTGTGTGATATTAATCACGGCCCGACTCACCAGGATCTGGGAGACGCTGCGGAGTTTGTCTCGAAACGAGTCGTGGGAGTCAGACATCCTGTTTCGGAAAACTTCTGAAACTTCATACACGAACGATTTGAGCAAAACCTCCATGAAACAGTGAAGCTCGTTTTCCTGCTTCATTTGCGCGATTTCGACCCCGAAACAGTTGTCGACAGACGTGATTTTAATCACGACCTGTCTCGCCAGAACCTGAGAGATCCGGCGGAATTTTTGTTTAATCGATTTCTCGGAATCATCTGTCCGGTTTCGGAAAACTTCCGAAACTTTATGCACGATCGATTTAAGCACAATCTCCATGAAAGAGTGCGCCTCAGTTTTCAGATTAAGCAACAGATTCTCCATTTCTTCAGAGTCGATCCTGGAAGACACAGACAAGTCCTGCAGCTGCAGCGGCTGTAAACACGTGGGTTTGAACACACGGAAAGCGAAAAGTGGTCAAAGAGAGGACTTCCGGGTTATCAGATGAACTTCCTTAGTGACCGTTGCTATAAACCACAAAAATATTATTCGAATAATAAAAATCTGAAAAAAATAGTCCAGAATAGATGTTTGCGTTATATTATAGTGTAACGTATACGGTCGACATTTTTTTATTTTTATTAAATGTGTAAATAATTTACAAATACAACTAGAGGAGCAGAAACAGATACAAGAGAAAAAAAACACGAACAGAAAAAAAAAATTAACTGGCAGAGGTAACGAAGTAAATTATATTTTTTACATATATCAAATGTTTTCCTTGCTTAAGCATTTTTTTCATTTTTATAGAATTTAAATAATATTTCAACTCCATCTGAAAAGTACTAAAAAGGGGAGTATTACTGGACCATTTTGATTTATGAATGTGAAATTTACTCAGAATGACTAATAAATTTGCTATAAATAAATTCTTTTTAAAGAAAGTTCTCTTACACAGTACAATATCAAAGTCCTTAAACCTAAAAAAAACACCTTTAAATGCCTACAAACAAAACTCTGCAAGTCCGTCCAACTTCACAAACACACACCTTACAAGTAAATGTACCAAACATTCCCTTTCAACCCGACAAAAAACGCACAAATCATCCTGCTCATGCTTAAATTTAGACAGTACTTATTTAACTGGATAAAACCTATGAACAATTTTAAATCATATCTTTTTAGCTTTATTTGTAATACAATATCCATCAGGAGTTATCCAAACTAACTTCCAATTTATATTTTCAAATGGTGCACTCCGAAAAGATCAACTTGACACGCACACCTTTCCTGTATAAAATAAAAATCATCTCTCATTTTTTTTACAAAACAAATTGGTTTTCTTTTTACAACATTTCGAATACCGTTAATTTAATAGAAACATCTACCTTAATTTCTTATTTATTCCGCACGTCTGCAGTCACTGTTTACATGTCTGCATTGTTTACTTGTACGTTGTCTACTGTTTGTACAGTATATTGTCTTGATGCACTGTCTGTACTTTGTGTAAAGTATCTATATCTATGTTCTCGCAGTCTCCTTCCTCACCGCTCCTGCTCGCTCGACACTCAGTCTCTATGCCTGGGCTCGTTGAATCTCTGTCCAAGTCTTTTGGATCTTAATGACTATATGAACAAAAAATAATTTCAGGTTTACAAATTTGACAATATAATTTCACCTATAAGGCTCTGCATGGCTTGGCACCTCAGCACCTGTCTGAACTATTATCGCCCTACTCCCCACCTTGCAACCTTCTGTCTTCTAATTCTGCTCTCCTAACTGTTCCCCAAGCCCATCTACATTCTGTGGGTGACAGGGCCTTCTCCTGTTATGCCCCAAGCCCTGGAACTCTCTCCCCAAGGATATCACAGAGTCACCTTCTCTAAACTACTTCAAATCCAGACTCAAAACCCTCTTCTTTAGAAAAGCCTTTACTGAACTGGTTCCATTCTTCACCCCTCTGCTTTTCTTAGTACCACCATCCACGGTCTCCTCTATATATTGTAATTGTGTTTTATCTTGTGTATTTTTATTTATTGTTGTTGTCATTCTGTAAAGAGCTTTGAGAAGCCACCTTTTAAGGCGCTATCCCCATGTACCCCATGTATTAAGAAGACCCCCCTATTCCAGTATATTACCTGTAGTGTTATATTAAAAAAAATCATAAAAAATAAAGAATACTTTCACAACCCAAAGCAAGGTTGTATGAGGTGAGGGGGGCTGTCTGCTGTGTAAAACACTTGGTTGTAGCATTGTGAATGTTGTGCTTCAAATGCTATTGAGTCATGAAGAGGACCTCCCTATCCCAGTGTATTGCGTGTCTAATACAGTAGGTGCCGTATTGAAAAAATCATAACAAAAACTGAAAGAGGTTTCACAACCCAAAGCAAGGCTGGGAAAGGTCAGAGGACCTGCTTAGTGTGTAAAACACTTACTTGCAGCGTTGTGGGTGCTGTGGTTTAAATGCTATTGGCTTGTGAACAGCATCCCCCTATCCTAGTGCACAGTGCCACATTCAATCAAACCATGAGAAAAAGAGATTCACAACCCAAAGCTCTGCCAGTCTTCTGTGTAAACAATCATGGACATCATGATTTGAACATCATGGGTGCTGTTTTTAAAAAGCTGTTGAGTAAAGAATAGGAATTTTCCTGCAGAATGAAAACAGGAAATAAAGAAAGGGTTTCAGAAATAAAACAAAGCTTTATTCCCGTGCTGACAGTCTGGGTAATTGGAAACTGCTGTTCTGCTTCCTATGGTCATATATGGGTTTTTCGCATGAAACTCTATTGAGCAGTATTTCTGCGTTGTGAATGTATGTATGTATACAGCGGTCCCCCAGTGTTCCAGATGGTGCGTAATTGCGCATCAATCAAAACCCTGACTGTCAGAAAAGGATAATTAGCTCACTGATATGTTTATGGAGGGGTTGTGAAAATTTTCAAAGTCGTGGTCTTTAAAATGCATTTGGTTTGAAGGCGTTCTGTGTTATATGATATGTGATATGGACACAAGAATATTCGTGCGTGGAATAAAAAGACAAACTGAAGGCTGTGAGAACATTCACAATGTACTTTATACACAGAGCAGTTGTATATACAAAGCAATTGTTTCATAAAAACGCTACAGGCGTGCCAAAATCGTTTTCGAACTTCAAGCTAACTTTACCCCGGTCAAAGTGATGAAGACACAGACATTTAATGAAAACGAATTTGATTCACTTAAGGCTCTGCTCTTTTGTTGTGATGTCATTTTAATTAATGTTAGCTGTGATTAGGTGTCGTTTTTGTCTCTTTTAACTTAAGAGTTAAAGAGTTTAAGAGTCTGCTCCTTTCTTCCTGGTATAGAAACAACATGTTTCATGTTTACAACCACCACTATAAATTATTTGTTCAGCTCTAACGCCTGTCTGCGTTGACAAGGCATCTCAAAATGACATATTAAATAAGACCACGATCCTTCTGGTTACCATTCCTGTGGTTGGAGCGTTGTTTCGCCCTTTTTCGTTCTTCTACAATATTTACAGACAGGGCTTTATCACTGGAGTTGTACAGAAGAAGTGTGCATCGGTCCATGAAAACCATCAGTACTGCTGTTGTTCTATGCGTAGTTTAACCGAGAGCACTTAAAAGATGCAAAAAGCTTTCAAAGAAAACAGAATTGAAAGACAGTAGAATAAGGAGGTAAAAAAGCACTCCCCCGTTGAGGAATTAACCACCGTCGCCCGCGTGACTGGATATAAAAATAACTGATTCGTTTTTGCCCAGTCTCTGGAAGCTTCAATGCGATTATTTTTCCTTCCTTATTTCTTCATTCCCATGAATTTACTCTGTAGTAGAGGAAACACGAAAGTGGGAAATTGCAGGCATTCTCCATGAGCACCCACCACTGGGGATGTAGCTCAGGGGTAGAGCGCATGCTTCGCATGTATGAGGTCCCGGGTTCAATCCCTGGCATCTCCACGTGCTTTATATTATTGTGCTCACATCGCAATCTTCTGTTGAGTGAGAACTCTTTGTCGGTGTTCATAGAGAGCCAGGTTTACACAATTAAGTTCAGTCACACACGAAGTGCTACAGTGTTGCTCTGCTGTTTTAGATGTACCTCCAAAGCATTTAGTTCTGTTAACTACAACAAATGATTTGAACTAATTTAACGTCATATTCAGGAAATCCAGAGAACGTCTCCACACTTGTCGTGGCTGTTGAAGAAATCACCTGTTAAATCTCACCCGGGATTTCTTGAGAAATCATTCAGCGAGCGAGTCCTCCCTCTGGACTCCGCACTAAACTGAAAGCTGCGCGAACTCCTCACTGCGTGTCCTGTACTGTTACAGGTGCTCTCGTGTAGATGTGGAGCACAGCCATAAGGACACTTGGAACTTTTTCCGTATGTGAAGGAAAAGGCAAAAGAGCATGAATAGTATTAATCGTTTATAATATCCATGGTACAACTCGAGAAAGTACTGAAGGACTAAACAACGACTTTTGATGATTACAAGAGATTCAAGAAACACAACCATCCACACACGGGCTTGGATCCTGAACGCTTAAGTTAAGACAAAGCGAAGGATACGAACTGTAAACTCTCTTCACGTCTTACCGTTTGTGAAATAAAAAAAATTCTTACTTTCTTAATAATTTCTTACTGCTGATAGACGATTTATTGCATTTTAACAAAATCACAATTACAAACATTTTGGGTTAAACTGTTATTCACACACTCTAACAAAGATAAACGTTAGTGTCTTCCGGTGTGTGAGCCCATTTGTAATAAGAATAAAAAATAAGTTATATAAATTTAATTGTTCTACTTTTTATACTTACAGAGTCTTATTGATATTTCAGTTAAATATTTTCTTCTGTAGTAATACTAGTCTCGATTTACAATTTTTGGACATGGTGCATCTTAAATAATTTTGTTATTAGTTTCGGTTTTGGAAAATCACGCCCAAAAGCTACCAAAACTGGTAATCTTCACAAGATGTGTAATGCAATAGCAGCCTTCTGGGTGGAAAACAAAAAGTATTTCTTGGTATGAATCCTAGCTCATTTATAGGCGGCATTCTAGGACTTCTCGCTTCAGAAATCCTGTCAACGGATCGTACGTTTCTACCCCATCAATATCAGCAGTGTTATCACTACCAAACGCTAAGAATAGATCCTGGCAATACTTCATGAGATCTTCTTTGGAAAATTGTTTATTTTATTTTTAAAAAATATTTTCAATACCATCCAAAAAGTCAAAAGTTTCAATTGCATGCAACTGATGAGATCTCTCTTTGATGGAAGTTATAAGTACATCCAAAACACGTTTCTTGTGGATCCAGAAGAGGATCATTATGAGGCTCAAAACATGCCTGTCTCTTCTTTTTTTGAGGACGAATTGATTATTGAGGTGTAATCATTGGTTCAAAACCCAAACATCTGCTATTGCTGTTGTTTCTTTGATAGTTTCTTCAAATCCTTCAATTGGTCTTCGATATCGAGAGATAATATCATACAAGTTGTGGTTTTCTTTTAATCACCAATTTTATTAAAATTTCACCTTCTTTTACAGATGTCTTGCATGTATCACAAGATATAACAGTCCCCTTGCGTCCTCAGGTAAAATGTTTTAAAAAGTACAACAAAAGTACAATATACTATACAGCATTTATGGTTACATGTATATTAAAATGAAGGTACATATACCGAGATATTAAAATACAATTGTACAGTCCAAACCTAATAATGCTTGTGAAGTTCTCCACCAAATCTGCACTGTAATTTTGAAATGCAAGGTGAGTATGAAATTCAAATTAATTTCTTGGAAGCTGCTGATGTTGGTCGTTATTGAGCATTCCAGATCATATTCACTTAAGTACTAAATTGATTACTTCTTGTAGCTTGAAACGTGCACAATATTTGCATTTCTTGCAAATATCAAGGTGTTTTAGGTGTCACTGAGAACAATAATCGAGTTTGAGCAGATATTATGCTTACATGGGAATCACAAGACGTGCTCCTCTAGGTGGGCTTGAAATACCAATCTTCCGCTTAAGAGAAAGAGTAACAAGAACCAATGTTTTGCCAAGTAATTTGAAGACCTAGATAAAGAAACGTGGTGCAGAATAAAGAAGCACGGACAGGGTTTGAACCCTCATAGCCAAGATGTCCACCTACTATACGATGTTAATGGAGGCATACATGTTTCCATGGGATATTTACTCCTGCTTCCAAACCAATATGCTGCAGCGATATCTGATAATGGTACTGTCACTGCTTGTGAGCCACGTGTTTCAGCTGTCAGCCTACTATACCATGTTCAACCAACGCTAGTAATATCACTGTTGTAGTAGAGGAGCAAGAGAGGTGCAGTCGGTAGAGCTGGTGACCCTTAAGTTCAGAATTGTGGATTCAAGGTTTGTTTGTGTCCTTTTTGATCCCTCTAATCTTTTAGTAGGACAGTGCAAGCAAAACATGATAGCGTACAGTGACAACCCAATGTCTTATGTGCTTTGTGTAATTCAGCTTTCTTACCACTTTGGGGCCCGATTCAGATATCGTTGTTATAGCAAGGGGCGAGCAAAGGCTTTCCTAAATCAAGGTTGGTCTGCTCACAAGTAAATATAAACACTTGAGCGTTTGCTGTTTGAAGACCGCACTTTGCGGTTTCTTAATTTCACATAATGGTATTTAGACGGGGCAAAGTAGTGTAGCCCTTGTGCAACTTTGATTAGCGTTTGTTATTCGGTTTTGAGGTTTGAGGAGCGTAATGCAAATCAAATTGGTGAATAGAAAATGAAACAGGAATCACTTCTTGGGCTAAGAAATCCAAGAAGCATGGAAACCTGTGGATTTTAACACTACAGAACACTCACAAATCGCAGTGTTGCTGCTTTTACAGTGCCTTGCGAAAGTATTCGGCCCCCTTGAACTTTTCAACCTTTTGCCACATTTCAGGCTTCAAACATAAAGATATAAATTTTTTATTTTATGTGAAGAATCACCAACAAGTGGGACACAATTGTGAAGTGGAACGAAATCTATTGGATTTTTGAAACTTTTTTAACTAATAAAAAAATGAAAAGTGGGGCGTGCAAAATTATTCGGCCCCTTTACTTTCAGTGCAGCAAACTCACTCCAGAAGTTCAGCGAGGATCTCTGAATGATCCAATGTTGTCCTAAATGACTGATGGTGATAAATAGAATCCACCTGTGTGTAATCAAGTCTCTGTATAAATGCACCTGCTCTGTGATAGTCTCAAGGTTCTGTTGAAAGCGCAGAGAGCATCATGAAGACCAAGGAACACACCAGGCAGGTCCGTAATACTGTTGTGGAGAAGTTTAAAGCCGGATTTGGATACAAAAAGATTTCCCAAGCTTCAAACATCCCAAGGAGCACTGTGCAAGCGATCATCTTGAAATGGAAGGAGTATCAGACCACTGCAAATCTACCAAGACCTGGCCGTCCCTCTAAACTTTCAGCTCAGACAAGGAGAAGACTGATCAGAGATGCAGCCAAGAGGCCCATGATCACTCTGGATGAACTGCAGAGAACTACAGCTGAGGTGGGAGAGTCTGTCCATAGGACAACAATCAGTCTTACACTGCACAAATCTGGCCTTTATGGAAGAGTGGCAAGAAGAAAGCCATTTCTCAAAGATATCCATAAAAAGTCTCGTCTAAAGTTTGCCACAAGCCACCTGGGAGACACCCCAAACATGTGGAAGAAGGTGCTCTGGTCAGATGAAACCAAAATCGAACTTTTTGGCCACAATGCAAAACGATATGTTTGGCGTAAAAGCAACACAGCTCATCACCCTCAACACACCATCCCCACTGTCAAACATGGTGGTGGCAGCATCATGGTTTGGGCCTGCTTTTCTTCAGCAGGGACAGGGAAGATGGTTAAAATTGAGGGGAAGATGGATGCAGCCAAATACAGGACCATTCTGGATGAAAACCTGTTGGAGTCTGCAAAAGACCTGAAACTGGGACGGAGATTTATCTTCCAACAAGACAATGATCCCAAACATACAGCAAAATCTACAAAGGAATGGTTCACAAATAAACGTATCCAGGTGTTTGAATGGCCAAGTCAAAGTCCAGACCTGAATCCAATCGAGAATCTGTGGAAAGAGCTGAAAACTGCTGTTCACAAACACTCTCCATCCAACCTCACTGAGCTCGAGCTGTTTTGCAAGGAAGAATGGGCAAGAATTTCAGTCTCTCGATGTGCAAAACTGATAGAGACATACCCCAAGCGACTTGCAGCTGTAATCGCAGCAAAAGGTGGCTCTACAAAGTATTAACGCAAGGGGGCCGAATAATTTTGCACGCCCCACTTTTCATTTTTTTATTAGTTAAAAAAGTTTCAAAAATCCAATAGATTTCGTTCCACTTCACAATTGTGTCCCACTTGTTGGTGATTCTTCACATAAAATAAAAAATTTATATCTTTATGTTTGAAGCCTGAAATGTGGCAAAAGGTTGAAAAGTTCAAGGGGGCCGAATACTTTCGCAAGGCACTGTATATTTCGGTCTTTGACTTTTGAATGCACACCTTACCGGAAATCTTTCTTTACTTACAGACAGCTCAAAAAGTTCTTAAGGCAGAAATTGGAGCCCATCTAAAAGTTCCTTTCTGCTAATCACATTTAAGTGTTGACGAAGCATTTTCCTGCCCATCATGTTCTTGATAAGCGGTTTCTCTGTTTTCCTCCTATTGTCATTGTCAGCACAATAAGACAGGAACAATACACAAAAAATAAAAAAGTAGCTGTCAGAAGTGGGATTTAATCCCATGTTTCCATTTGGAGACCAGAACACCCAACCAAGATGAAAGACATCAGTTCTCAAGTCTGACACCTTAGACAACTCAGCCATCCTAACAAGTGATGACAAAACTTGTGCTGAATTCACCAGTAGTTCACTAAACTGAGTTTCTTCCTTGAACAGATTTGCTTGTCTACAGAGTAAATTGCAAAGTCCAGGTGTGCAAAGCTCATGGAGACTTATTCACAAACACTTACTGCTGTAATAAATGTAAAAGCATCTTCCACAAAGTATTAGTTGGGGGAGTTCACACTTATGCAACCAGGGTGTTGTAGGTTTATTAGTTTCAATTTTTCCAAAATTTTTCTCTTGAATTTTGTTGGTGGCAAGGTCACATTAAGGATGGAAAGACATCTGACATGATTTATCTTGATTTCTGGGTTAACATCACAAAAACCTGCAATTTCAATAAGAGTGTGTAGACTTTTTATATCCACTGTACAGTCACTTCCTTTGTTAAGCGCCATGGGGCAACCTAGTTATTGTGAAAGGCGCTATATAAAAATAAATTTAATTTAATTTAATTAATCCAGAGCATCAAGGCACTTTACAAAACATGCATAGAAAAGTAGAGTATAAATTTGTAAAACCTTAGTTTCTGAAGTAACTGCTTGGATAATCCAACTGCCACTGTTGTTACTGCTTCTGCTGCTAATACTACTACTGTTACTACTACTACCACCATGACTTCAGATTCTAATACTAATTCTGATACTAATACTCCTGCTACTATTACTGCTGTCATTACTACTAATAGTGATAAAAACAGGGCACTCACAGATCTGTGGATGTGGGTCTGGACTCTAGAAAGTGGTTCCATTCGCAAACAGCTCTGGACCTCAACACCTGTTGATGGATCACTTCTGTTAGACACACCAGTGGAGCACAAGTCCACCTACACACACACTGACAGACACACATCCAAACACTCACACACAGACACTACACAGACTCACAGACACACACATAGACACTACGAATACTTATAGACACACATCCACACACTCACAAACACAAATTCACACACTGACAGACACCACACACTCCTCACAAACACCACACACTCACAAACACATACACTCATAACTACAAATATACTATAAATAACACTAATACAAATACCAATTATATCGCAACAGTAACACTATCACTAAGACTTACACTATCATCATCACCAACACTGACACAAAATACTACCACACTTATAATATTAATAATAACAGTAATGCTATCACTAAAACTAACATGACTACTAGTGTAAAAAATCTAACCTTATCTATATAATTATCATTAATATTAACAGGAAAACTAGTATTAAAACAATCAGTAGCACTATCATCATTAATACTCACATGAACACTAGCATTAATGTTAAAACTACCGATTGTACTTACACTAATATTAACATGAAGACAATATTAGTATTAGTTGCTATCCGTGACGTCACACCGCTCTTTGTGACGAAGGCGAGACACCTAGCAGTGCACAGTGACTTGGCGCCTGTCGCCGTGGTTACCATACTTATGATTTGTAAACAGTGGAAAAATGCATTTCAGCTTTTACTTACACAAATTTATCAACTTGGAATACAGTTTTTAAGAATTTATCAACTTGGAATATAATTTTTAAGCTCTAGCATACAATTCCTAAACAATCATTTGAATAATAATTCTTTAATTTCTGATTGAACATTATTAACACTAAAGACGCTATTGTAATTGATCGATAGAGGCTGTATTGACTGTTTTATAGATATTTAAAACAGGGTCAGTACTCACCAATCAGTGAAGTTAATCGATTATTCTACGGTTCTTCAGTTGAATTAATTGGTTGTCGATAGATAAGTGATCAATAAGTCTCCGTGCGCTCCGCGCGCCTCCCGCGGTCTCGCTCTCTGATCCCGGCGCTCTGGCTGGTGTCTGTGACGTCACAGCGCTCTTTCTGACAGAGCAGAGCGCGTCTCCGCTGGAGGAGACTCCTGTCCGGTGCCCGGGGGGCTTTTCTTACACATTTAACATCTCCAAAAATAAAGGCGATTCATAACAGCTGGAAATGGAGAGCGACAAACCGAGGAATACAATTTATGAAACAAAAAAATAGTTTACTTCACAGACTAATGCGTTGTATAGCATACTCCCGTAGAGCAGAAGAGAAAGGGCACAAGTCCCTGTAATAAGCGCTTTTAAGCGTTTTACACGAATCTCCACAGAACAGAATCCAGGAGGATCAGACTCCTGATCCTGGAGGTTGAAGAGCATCTCCTGGTTTTATTTCCACTCGAGCTCTCAGTTCCTCAGCCAGTTTGATGATTTAATTAACTGTATCACTGTTATCAGACTCTGTTTAACTGTATATAAGACTCCGTGAGAGACTTGTGGGAGACGCTGTATCCCAGGGCTGGTGTGGAATAACACACAGACAGGTCTTCTGTGTGATCTGAGTCCCACTGCTCAGAGCTACAGACTGGTCAACTGGTCACTATTGTAGACAAGACAATCGGTCTGCTTCTGCTGATAATCATATTACACTTATAAGAGTAGCAATACTGCTGTTCATTAAATCAGTAAAAAATAATAATAAGAGATAATCACATATTGCTCAATTTTCAGTCAAACACTTCTGTCTCTAAGAGGCTGTGAGGAAGGAGAAAAGGGGGAGATGTGACCTGAGTCCAGGCTGTTCTGTCTGATATTATTCATGTAGCAGCACTGATTGTCTCAATGTTCTCTGGTTCTGAATTGTCGGGATAAAGAGAAGGATGGAGATGAGCTTCTGTCTGTTCAGGAGGGAGGAGTTTGGGTAAAGTACTGAGGGACCCAGAGCTCTGTGTGTGAGTCTGAGCTGTGAATCTGACTGAGAGGAGATACTTTTTTTTATTCTGCCTCTGAGAAGTCTTTTCCTTTGCCAAGCAATGTTACATCCCCTTCAGATACTCTGCACAGACTGTCAGAGTGAGAGAAGAGGAAAGAGAGATGGACAGATAAGAGCACACGCAGCGAGAGAGTCAGGAAAGGGGAGAGAGAAGAGAAAGAGCAGGAAGACAGTGCAGGTGTTCAACCACACTGTGACCACAAGAGACAGGAGGCTTTTCTCAGCTGCTGAGGAGCTCAGTGCTCATGGCCACTCAGGCTCAGAGGCTCTGACAGCAGTCAGGTCTGAGGGCTTCTGCTCATACTGACACTGGAGCTCTGAGAGTCAGCCTCCATTCTGACAGGAACAGCCCCTCCTGTTCAGCCCTGAGAGACACACAGAGAGAGCTGTGTGGGGAGAGGACCTGTCACCCTGTAGAGCTCTGAACACTGGATTCTCCAGTGTCTCCCTGTGCAGCACTAGAGCTCTGAACACTGGGCTCTCCTGTGTCTCCCTGTGCAGCACTGGAGCTCTGAATATTGGGCTCTCCTGTGTCTCCCTGTGCAGCACTGGAGCTCTGAACACTGGGCTCCCTGTGTGTCTCTCTGTACAGCTCAGCTCTCAGCTGCCTCATCACACTGACACCCACAGCCTCACAGTACAGCCTGGCTTCCTGTGCTGGAAGAGCTCGGAGGAGCACAAACCACATTCTCACTGCAGAGCCTGACCTGTAGCTCCAGTACAGCTCTGCCTTAAATCACCACTGTATTAACAAGGACTGAACTTTTTTTTTCATTATTTTGTTGCTTTTTCAAATTTGAAACTGACTCCTGCTCTGTGGCTCCTGCTGCTGCAGCTATTATGGTGAAGCTGTAACACAAGAGCTCTGCTATATTGAACAGGAGAGTTTAAATACAGCATAACTGCTAATACTACTACTGCTACCACAACTGCTGCTGCCACTGCTACTACTAATATTTTACTGCTGCTCCTACTGCTGCTCCTACTACCTATAATAATAAGGAAGAGGATGTGAGCTGTGCCCTCACACTGTTCAGCCCAGTGGTGCATCAGTCTATCAGTATCAGTTCAGCTCCACTGTGCTGTTAGAGAGTCTCAGTCACACAGTCAGCTCCACACAGAGAGACACTGGGGCCACAGCTGGAGGGGCTGGAACATCTGTGTGGACTGGAGCTGCGCAGAGATAGACTGAGGGTCTGAGGGAGTCAACTGGAAGAGCTGCTGTCAAACAAGCTCAGTACATAAGGGACAATCACTGCTGGGCTTTTCTTTCTTTTTCATTTAAATTATTGATCACAGTCACAGGACAGCCAGTTCTTATTCAGTCCACCTTGTCTCTGTATTCCTGTGCTGACCTGAGTGACCTCACTGCCACCTTGAGCACAGGCTCTCCTCACACTGCCCTTGACCATGACCAGAAGACATTACTGTCTGGAGACACAACAACTCTGTGAGTCACTGCAGGACACCAGTCACTGGACACTGCCTGACACAAACAGCAAGACAGGACCATATTCAGGACACCAGTCACTGGACACTGCCTGACACAGACAGCAAGACACACAGGACCATATTCAGGACACCAGTCACTGGACACTGCCTGACACAGACAGGAAGGCACACAGGACCACATTCTGGACACCAGTCACTAGACACTTCCTGATACAGACAGCAAGAATTACAGGGCCATATATACATAATTGATTATCTTGATACTGATTTAAAAATATAATACTTGTCTACAATTTTTTTAGTTTAATATCTGATCTCTTCCTGCCCCTGTAGCACCTGCGGCCCTGCTGTCTGTATCTGTATCTGTATCTGTGTTTCCTCCAGTGAGACACAGAGCTGCTCCTGTCTCTCCTCTCCTCCGCACTGCTGGGAGTGTCTTCAGGGAGAGGAAACAGTGATGTGTCTCTGATATATATGGAGAAGACTGAAAGGGCCCTGTGTGATTGGCGTCCCGCCTGTGTGAGAGGTTCCTGCTGTCAGTCTGAAAAGGCAGTGCTGTGTGTGATTGGCGGGGCGGGGGGCTGTGTTGTTACTGGGGGTCCAGGGTGCGGAGCAGCAGCTCAGTTGCCCTGTGGGCTCAGGGGTGAAGACAGGGGTCTCAGCTGCGCTCTGTCCTGATGACAATGGAGAGCTGCCTGTCCATCTTCTCTCTCGCTGTCCTGGTGCTGCACAGCTCAGCCAGTAAGTGACCAGTCTTCTCCTGTACAGACAGACAGACAACAACTGGAATTAAATTAAGTAAAGTTTTGATGGAAATGGAGCAATAAGTGGGTTGAACATTTTTTAAATGTTCATTTTACATTCAGCTTTGTGGGTATTCATCAAAAATATTATAACTGTATTTTATCTTGGTCTGTAAGTAAGGAAATATAATTAGCTGTGTCTAAATTTAATTAGTTGCTTTTAATTTTTATTGGATTTTTAAAAAATATTCTTAAGATTTCTAAACATTAAATAACAATAATGTTATAGATGGATAGAGCAGAAGCTGGCCATTATCACCCTCTATTGATAATTTATGAAAACATGGAGTGTATAAAATCTTTAAAAAGTTATTTAACTTACTTGTTACTGTAATAATAAACTTTATATATAAGTGATAATTTGAGTGATATGCTGTGACATGTGAAAAAGTCTTCATCTACTCGAAAACAAAAAAAGTGTGAGCAATAAAAAATGTTTCTAGAATAATATCATATTATACAGGATGATTCAGAAATACCCTGGGTTGTTTATTGTTTTATTGTGTTCAATTCTGACTCCTCTGTATTGTCTTATTACAGACTGGTGCATTAATAGAGATACACGTGTTTTTAAATAGTGAATTATTATTGAGACTGATATTAAATTATTACAGACTGATGTATTAATAGATATACAGTAAATATGTTATTAACACCTAAAGTGTTTATGCTAGAGAATTAAGACTGGAGTTTTAATGCTGCCATTATATCTTTGGTGTATTCAGACAGTCCAGGTTTCTATCGTTAAGCTGTGTGATATTCAGTTGCTGTGAAAACAAGTAGTTCCTCTAGGTGTTATAAGAATATGTGTTCCAATATGATAGGAAGTTATGAATGTGAATTCTTCATTTTAAAGACATACAATTACATTTTGAAAATGTAAAACATTTTCAGTCATAGGACAATTAGCTCTTGTATTTTTATATTTATGTGAAAATAAAATTTGTATAACCTGTAAGACCAGGTTTGCTTGTTTTCACATTGAAAAGCACAGGCTGATAAAAGTTACATTCATTATTGGTTTAAGCTATAAAATGAAAAATATTAACAAAATTGTGGAAATTCTTAGTATTGTAGGTGTATTATTATTAACTGGGGTCTCATCAGAAACTGAGGTGTAAAATTAATAATTTAACAACTACAAGACATTGTGGCATTACAGGAAGAATTAAAAAATGGTAGTTGTGTTTTGTGTTTATACAGGATTTGTCTATTATTTAACAGCTAAATAATTTAATTTGTGTTTTTAGGTTAGTTATCTAATGACAGTTTTTTTTTGTAAATTGTGAAGTTTTAATAAGAATGCTTTATTGTTTTTGACTACATTCGGAATCTGAAATTATTATCAAATGCAATTATATAAGTATAAGTAATACAAATTAAATATTTAATTACATGTTATCATACAAATGTAATATTTAAAAATTAATTAGTAATCACAGGACTCAAGTTTAGATTTTTGAGCAGTTGCTCAGGACAACATCACAATAAATGTAACTGTGCCTATATGTTAAACCTGTTCAATTCAATTCAATTCAACTGTATTGTCATTAAACTTACACAGGTGCATAGTATAATTAAAAGTGTTTCTCATTAGTCACTCAGGTGCATTATATAAATAGGACAGAAGATAAGACAATAGACAGTAACACAGTAGCAAAAACAGTAACATGTAATAACATAACATAAATAACATGTAATCAAGTAATCAAAACTGTGCAAACTTCCGCAAACAGAGAAAATATAACAGGACAAAAACAGTGCAAGGTAATTCTTGGAAAAGTGCAAAAATAGTATGGTTAAAAATAGTATGGTTAATTAATAAATATTAAATATTATTACGACCGGTACAGTTTTACTGGGCTGTCTGGTATTTTTAAAAAATGTCTGATGATCATGTGTTAAGTTTAGATGTTGGCAGGTAAAGGCTAGAAAATCTTTGTCAACAATTCACATACAGACAATGGGAATATACACCTCACACACATTTCAGCACAACATGTGAAGTACCTGTCAGCCTCTGACCACTGTTGTGACCACAGGTCCCAGTAACACAGAAACACTGGTCCCAGGACTTGGAAGCCACAGAGTTAGTACTGTGTCCAGTATAGTGACCACAGTCTCCTGGAACCCAGGACCAGCCATCTGAGGTTCTACAGTCATTACAGCCACTGCCCGCCGTAGTGACCACAGCATGCAGAAGCGCTTTTCTGTTTAATTTAAAACTCAGCTTTATGGATATTCCTTAAAATTATAATTGATTTTATTCTGGTGCTATAAATAAGGAAAAATAATAAACAATTTGCAGTATTAACAAGAATTTCACCTCTACAATTAATCATAATATTAATTCAGCTTATATGTTTTTTAAATTATTTTCTATTAATGCTGTATTAATAGTTTTATATGCAGTTATACACTATTACACACAACACAGACTTAAAATGTTTTTTAAGTACTAACATATAATTATTATAACTATTAATATTGTAGATATTTAGCAACCTTATCACAAATGTTGTACAACTTGACAATCCCTTATCTATTACCACAATAATAAAATACAAAATTTTGGTTGTAATTTGGGTCATGTGCTAGGACTTGTGGAAATGTTCCCATTTGCAAACAAAATGGAATATAAATGTTTTAACAATAATACAACGTCTTCGAAATATTTACCAGGGGTTGTTTATTTCATTGTGCTCAATTCTGCCCTCTCTAACAGGTATAATAACAGACTAGTGTATTAACGGAGATCAGTGTGTTTTTAAACACTGTTGTATTGATCGGACTGATATTTTATTTTACACACTGATGAATTAATATGTTTTATTAAAGTAATGAACTGATGTGTTATTAAACACTGGAGTATTTTTAGACTATTATTGAGACTCCAGTATTATTACTATTGACACATTTTGTATTTACTGTATTATTAAAGTAACATTAATAATAATAACATTATAACATTATGGAAATGTTATTTAAAAATAGAGTATTTAGAGAGAAGGTGACAATTTTAGTGCAAAGAACTATTACAGACAGGTGATCAGAGATAAAAGTATATTTAAGGCACGTTTCCGATTAACAAATAATATTAGTAACTATTGCAGGTGAATGTGCTAATACAAATAGGAGTACTGAAGGTAAATGTATTAAAATATTTTTGATCCATGGTTATTTTTGAGAATGATTACAGTAGTTTTAGATACTATGGTAATTATATTACAGAAGGATCTAACATTGTAACACGATTGAGGACAAGACATATAGTTGTGTTTATTTGTTATAACAGTCACATTCAGGTGGTAGGTATTTGTATTGCAGTGTGTTGTAGTTTTCTGACCTGAATCCATACTGGGTGCTTTTAGACAACAATGTCCAGTTTCAGTAACAACACAGGAGTCCTGAGGCAAATCTTGTAGTTTTTTCAACTTTAAACAAAAGTTTGGGATCTGTTCAGACTGGAGTTTTATTTGAGAAATGTGTCTATTATGTTGGAAGAAATGTGTATTTGACCCGGAAGTCCTTCATTTTGAAGAGAGAAAGGTTTAATTATTTTTCCATGTTTATTCTGAATTTGACTGATACTTCACAGCTAAATGAATTGTTGTTTGTAAGTCTTAGAAAACTAATGATAGGGATAATTTTTCTTACATTATGGAATTAAAAAAAAGATTAATAAAAACAACCTGTGCACTGTGATTCTAGAATATATTATTAAGTGCAACTATAATTCAATCTGTGAATTATGTACTAAGATCTTGAGAGGTAAAAGCTAAAACACATTGTTCCCATATTTATCATGTAAGCATAGCAAAAAATACATGAATAAAAAGTAGTATTTAAATGAATTGTAGCATATAGTATGTAATGGAAAAAAAATATTTCAAACTCCAAACTGAAGGTGATTGAAAATTTAATCAAAAAGAACAAATCTAGTTACTGTAAATGTGCCCTGGACAGTAAGTATACACACTTCACGTACAGACTGGGCTGGGACTGACTCACGTCAACAGTAACATTCCCTCGAGCGCTCACCCTGTCATTCAGACTGGGTCAGGACGTCTTTCAATTAAACCTTCAGTCTTTCATTCAGGCTCCCAGTCACACTAATCACCTCTTTATTTGAAACTGTTCAGAGCACCGAATCTCCATCATTAGAGCTAAATCTTGTGAACCTAGCAATCGCATTCCTCTCATAGTCAAGTTTATCACTCGGTTATTTTAATTTCTCACTACTCCTGCTCTTCGATCCTGAAATATTTTCTCTGTTTTAATTCTTTCCTTTTCCTCGCTGACTCTCCAGCCTTTCTTTTCTTTATTTCAGCTGGGAGACAGGTGTCCCTCTTTATTTTTTCTTTCTGTTCACCTTTTTCATTCAGCCCAGCAGCCTGCATTCGATCTGTTACTCCCTGATCATTCAAACTCTGAAAGAGCTCAAAGTCCTGCGCCTGGGTTTCAATTATATCTCCTGCTGCAGATTTTCCATCTTTCTGCAGCATTACACTTCACATATTTCAGCACAAGTTGTGAAGCATCCATCTATTAAGAAAATATTTTTATTGATTCTGTTTTGGATTTTATAACTTATTTTAGACCATTAAAAAGACTTATCAGTGTTTAAATCAGTGTCTGATACAGACGTGTGGTCAGTGTGCACTGCTAAGTACATGTGGGGCCTGAGACCCAGATACACCAGATACACCAAACCTGGTTTCAGTCATTCAGCCTTCTGACACCACAGCCACTGTCCACTGTACTGACCACAGCTTCCAGAAACCCAGAACACCGTCAGTACAGTCAATGTCCACTATACTGACCACAGCTCCCAGAAACACAGGAACACCGTCATTACAGTCACTGTTCACTGTACTAAACACAGCTTTTAGAAACACAGGAGCACAGTCATTACAGCTACTGACCACTGTACTGACCACAGCTTCCAGAAACACAGGAACACACTCATTACACCCACTGTCCACTGTACTGACAACAGCTTCTAGAAACACAGCAACACAGTCATTGCAACCACTAACCACTTTACTGACCACAGCTTCTAGAAACACAGGAACACCATCATTACAGCAACTGACCAATATACTGACCACAGCTTCTAGAAACTGAAGAACATAGTCTTTACAGCCACTGTCCACTGTCCTGACCACATTTTCCAGAAACACAGAAACACCGTAATTACAGCTACTGACCACTATACTGACCACAGCTTCCAGAAACACAGGAACTGTCACGCCCTTTACAGCCAGAGGGCGCTCCTTCTCTGTCCTGTCCCTAGTTTCCGGTCTGCTGTCCTTCCTGTCCCTCTCTTTCCCTTGGGCTATATATTTCCGGGTCTTGCACTCTGTCCTGGCTCAGGATTGAGGTTCGGATGTCCTGAGACCCGCCTAGCACCAGGGCGCCCCACGTCCGCTCCCTGAGGGCACAGGTTTCTATACGGCATTCCTGAACTCTTTGCACTAATGAGCCCGGGCCTTTTTCCCATCTCGCTGCTAAGCATTTGGATCATTTTCCGCTCCCCTGCTCCCCACGGTTAGTCCCTTTGGACGTCCGTGACAGGAACACTATCATTACAGCCACTGACCACTGTACTGACCACAGCTCCCAGAAACCAAGGAACACAGTCATTACAACCACTGTCCACTGTACTGACCACAGCTTCCAGAAACACAGGAAGACCATCATTACAGCCACTGACCACTATACAGACCACATTTTCTAGAAACACAGGAAAAAAGTCATTAGAACCACTGTCCACTCTACTGACCACAGCTTCTAGAAACTGAGGAACATAGTCTTTACAGCCACTGACTACTGTACTGACCACAGCCCCCAGAAACACAGGAACATAGTCTTTACAGCCACTGTCCACTGTACTAACCACAGCTTTTAGAAACACATGAGCACAGTCTTTACAGCCACTGTCCACTGTAGTAACCATAGCAGAACAGCCCTCTGCAGTCACACAGTGATATGGACAGAGAGATATATAACAGGAGCTGGACACAGGTGTGTGGAGGGAGAGGTAAGATGGCTGCTGGTGGACTTCCTGTCACTCCACTGTCTCTTGTTCCCCATGGGAGAGACTAGCAATCCAATCAAACAGGTAAAACAAAATAAAAATTCTAGGTGTATATCTAAAATGTCTTAGTATAAAAATATTCTGTAGACGTGGTGAGAGGTATTGTTTCTCTCTCTCTGCAGGCAGTGCTGATGTGAGGCTGGTGAATGGTGCCAGTCCCTGTGAGGGGACAGTGGAGGTGTATCATGGTGGAGAGTGGGGGACAGTAACCCAGTTTGGTTGGGATCTCAATGATGCTACAGTGGTGTGCAGACAGCTGGGCTGTGGATCTGCTGTATCAGCACCAGGAGGAGCTCGCTTCGGACCAGGGTCTGGATCAGTCCTGCTAGATGAAGTTTCCTGCAGCGGCTCAGAGTCTGCACTGAGGGACTGTGGAAAAGATGAAGTGAAACAGGAAGGCTATCCTCACATCTCTGACTCTGGGGTGAGGTGTTCAGGTAGGAGACACAGACTCTCTCCAGTCTCCAGCACTGAGGAGAATTAAAACTCCTCGATTTATCTAGAGTCCATCATCAGGATCCATCTGTCCATCCTCTCATTCCCACTGCTACTGTCCTGCTGAGAGCTGTGACAGCACCCCTCAAAGTCACTGTGTCTTTTCTCCTTCTGGATTGTATTTTCTGCAGTGTGTAGAAAAGATATTGAAAGCTGTCTGAAACCCCCAACCCCACCTGTATGATTCCTGTTAGGTTTTACAATTGACCAATAAAGAGGCCAAAGGACAGTGTTTGATCATAAGGCTGTAAATCTACAAATAAATTTACAGTATGTGACCGATAGATCCGTATAAACAAATTTATTCTTGGTCTTGATTTGAAAACTACTGTTTGTCCTCCATGTAAATCACCAGCATCATTTTCACTTACAGTTCTGCTGTGTCTCTCTTAAGTCTCCCTTTTCTCTATTTAATTCAGATTCAAAGAGCTGTATTGATCAAAGAATGACAGCATTGACATTGAACATCAGTTGCTTTTCTCTGATATATTTACAAACATAACAACAATGACCACATTCTGTGAGATTGAGTGAAACAAATTAGTTACAACAATATCTAAAAACTATAGAAATAAAAACTATAGAATAAAAACAATATGACTGATATGTACTCTCAAAATTTAATCTATTACAAAGTAGAGGAGATCTCTCAGCTTCCTGGTCCATTTGGTAGTCAGTATTGATCCAAGGAACTCATCCACTGTTTCTTCAAGAAAGCTGGGATATCTGGGTAACCTGTTCCATATTCCTACAATCCTTTAGCAAAGGTGCCCTCAGTTCTCAGTGTACATATGTAACCTTTTTTAAATAGATAATGAATACAATCACATTCTTAGAAAATAACTAAAAAATCTGATGTAACATCTCAGTTTTTCTAGGGGAAAATGTCCTTCTCCCTCTGTTCCATTTCTTCCAGGGTTCAGGTTTCAGAAAACAAAAACGCTTTGTAAGTTAGTGTCAAACCCAGAAGCCAGCTGCTATAAACAGGCAGCTCTTTGGATGAACACAAATACAGCCTTCATTTCCAAAATAGTGTTTAATTATTTACAGAACAATAAAAAACAACCAGAAAACAAAAAACTAAAGCTAAACATTTGAATGAGCATCTTCACATGAAGGAATACAACAGGCAGTTAAGCTGCTTACCAGCTCTTTAATATCTTTTTCAAAAGTGATCAGTCCCTTCCTTCTGCTCCCATCTCATCAGGGTGAACTGCTTCCTGCTTTTAAATGTCACCTTACAGGTGACTGAGGATGGCAGATCAATCTTCATGGGTTTGACAGAAATCACAATCTTGTCTTGTGTCCACATACTCATCCCTTTACAAATTAGAAAATAATATGTAGGCACTGTACCTGAAATAAGTTTACATATGCACACCTCCATAGCCAATATATACTGTAAATACATGAAGAATAATACTGTTTCTATTAATCTTAATAGAAGTGAGCTTCGGTAATTGAGCCTATACTTCCTCAGGGTCTGTTTCTCTTTACTGTGTCTTACCCTCAGCTAGTGTGTGTTGTCATATTGTCCAGAGTGTCTGTCAGTGCCCAGGTCAGACAGTCCTGCTCCAGCAGTGCCAGGCTGTGACAGTCCTGGTCATCTCCAGAGTATCTGTCAGTACCCAGGTCAGACTGTCCTGCTCCAGCAGTGCCAGGATGTGAGATCTCTGTTCCTTGGGTTTATAACGCCTGGAGTGACACGCTGCTCTTCTTTTGTGAATTAGATGATAATGATCAGCCATTTCTTCTGTAGTTATTAATTTCATACCTCTGGCTCCACTGAACTGGAAGAAGCAGAATTCATGGATGGATTTGTTATCACTTTCTGTTTTGATTGATTTCACAGCAGTCTGTGTGCAACATGTAGCACTACTGTCAGCGCTGTAGTAATAGTTATGGGCATGTTGAGCAGCTGGAATGATAGTGATAATTTGGGTACTTTGTAATGTTCCACAAACTGATCAGTTTGGTGTCTGTGAGTTTTATTTGCCCCAGTGTACGGCTAATAATGCACTGAGTTTCTTCAGAGACACATTTTAGAGAACAGGTGGAGGTGGAGGTGGAGATAGGTGATTTAGCCTCTTTGATCTTAATATACATCTAAAATTATTTGATTAACATATATCTACATTATTTCTGGAAGAAATTAATCAATTTTACATTCAGTTAAAACATTCAGCCACAAAATATTTTTTGGTTTAACTATTTGACGTTGACCTTTCAGATTTTCTTCCAACACTCCTCTCTTTCATTTAATTTTTATATCCTATTATCTACTTTCTTATCTATATCTATCCTATTATCTATATTCTTATTGAAAGCACTTTGCATTATTGTACAATTGATTGTAATAGTATATGCATTTATAAAATGTAATTTTCTACGCCTAATCATAGGTGTAAATCTGTTTATGAATGGAACAATAAGAAGTCAAGATTTAAATTGAGAATCTATGATATCTATTTTTCACATGAAGGTAATTTATTTTCATAGGGTAGTAAGTTTAATTTTCACAGACGCCAGTGTCACGCCCGACATCCCTCCCTAGAGGGCGCTCCACTGCTCCCATTATTGTCCGTGTGATTAAGCTCTCCAGGTGTGCCCTTTTAGTGTTATTATTTAAAGACCAGCTCCTCCAGTCCTTGGGGCTCATCATTAGGGTAAGATGTCGCGAGGCCCGCCTAGCACCAGGAAACCCTACATCCGTCTCCTGAGGGCATAGGCCTCATCCCTGACACCTCCCGTTTCCTGAGCCCGGGGTCTGGAGGATCTCGCCCCGTTACCCTTGGACCTCCATGTTTCGTTTGTCCGTGTGCTCCCCCCTCCCGGGGGTTTTAACTTTGTCTCGTCCCAGGATGGATTCCTTGTTGATGGACTCTCGGACTGTGCATTTGACCTGCCCTTGGAGCCGTTTGGATTTGGATGCCGTTTTGTTTTCCCCGTACACTGTCTCACAGATTGTCACTATTATTTTGTGCACCATTAAACCCCTGTGTGTTCCCTTTTACCACGCCTCCTGTATTCTCCAGCTCTTACCGCATCTCATAGGGTCTTCTATAAGATCTGACATGGATTTCAGTCCGTGTTCGTGACAGCCAGGTTCAATGACAGTGAGCAATGCGCTGCACTATGAGAGATTACCTGCTCAGACTGACAGCCTGTAGTTCTCTATTGCAGGTTTCCTGAGGCTGGTGAATGGACACAGTCTTTGCTCCGGGAGAGTGGAGGTGAATCTCAAGAACACCTGGACCTCAGTGTGTGACTTTGACTTTGACTGGCAGGATGCAGAGGTTGTCTGTCGGGAGCTGGACTGTGGGGCTCCTTCAGTGATACACAGAGGGGCTCATTTCGGACAGGGCCAGGGTCCAGTTGGGTCAGAGCAGTTCCAGTGTACAGGACAAGAGTCCAAGCTACGGCACTGCCCCACTGCAGCCAGGCCAGAGCAGAGCTGCTCCCAGAGCAGAGCTGTGGGTCTGACTTGTACAGGTAAGATTGTCACAATGTTTTCACTCATGGAAACAATCGTTATAGAGTCATAAATGATACATATTGTGATTGGGTGATCTCTGATGTAGACTGAGTGATCTCCAGGGGAGAGTGGGTGATCTCCTGAGGAGTGTCGAGTGGGGCAGCACGCAATCGGCAGGTTCTAGGCAGGGTCCCAAGCACACACCCCACACACTAGACTTAATTTAAACCAGTGATTTATTAGCTGGAACTTACAGTTTATGATCTGGACCTGGTGCACTAGACATAGTAGCTTGTTGTTCTTGAGGATGTCGGTTGGCTGTGTTGGTGTTCCGATCGGCACCCGGTGTGGAACTGCTAGGGGAAGAAAATAACACAGGTGGTTCAGCGTAAGAACTGAGGGGATGGTGCTTTCTGCCTGGGCTGTCTTGTGAAACGTGTATCTACAGCCTGTGCAATGGCGAAAACTGCCCTTCAGCCTTGAGGCTTGGAAAACGAATCAGCCTAGGCTGTGCCAAAGCCTGTTTTAATAGCAGCAGCCTACCCTTCAGCCCACTCAGACTGTGTGGGAAAAAAGTACAGTTAGCAGGTAGTAGGTAGATTTTTCAATTGTAACAAAGCTCCTCACCAATGAAGCTAGGAAAAGTAAGGTAAACAGCCAGTGTGATGGCAAGGACTGTTACAGAAATATCAACGCTATTCTTCAGGCCTAAGACTGGAATTGTAGAGATGAAAATATAAGTGAAAACCTTCATCTTGGGGACAGTTTATTAATACTTTATTTCAATATGTGCCAGGCTGAGGCAATTATTGGGGAATTTTTCTGTCTTCTCCAAGTCCTTCCTGGTTTTATGTGGCCTAGAGCAGGGTGCTAATTGTCTCCTATGAGCTGCACATCGTTATCTTACGTATGGGGAAAACTTGGAAAAATGAGTCCCCAGGGAAAGTAGCACCCTTTGAGGAAACAATCCCTTATGGCATCACAATATCTTATTCTATGCCTGCTATTGGTTTCTCACTCACTATGTGCTGGATCTTATAGTTTTTTTTCACTGTATTGGTACTTTAATTTGTTGTATTTCTTGTGGCCTGCTGTGGTGTCATGCTGGTGAAGTTCTCTCCTATCTGCAGGATACACAGGGTTCAGGCTGGCGAACGGCTCTGACTCCTGCTCTGGCCGAGTGGAGTTACAGTGGCTCTTCAAGGACTGGGGGACAGTGTGTGACCTGTACTGGGATCTGAGAGATGCCAGGGCTCTCTGCCAGCAGCTGGACTTGGAGAGGCTGTAGCAGCACCAGGACAGGCCAGGTTTGGACAGGGCAGTGGACCAGTATGGGCTGATGTGTTTGAGTGCAAGGGCAATGAGAGTCGTCTCTCACACTGTGCTGTCTCTTCGTGGGGGAGAGCAGGGTGCTCTCATGGACAGGACGCAGGAGTCATCTGCTCTGGTGAGAATCGTGTATTTAAAACACAGTGACACTCCCTCTGCTTACACACAGAAGCACACTGTTTTCATGATTGAATATCTGCTCTGTTACACACTGCCAGTCATGTAAGAGATGCAAAGATGAAAACACATATTCCTTAAAACGTGAGTGTGTTTTAAACATGTCATATCTATCTCAAATATTCCCTCAAGGTGTTATTAGGTTGTTATTTTCTTTCTGATGGATAGATGCACAAATACACTGAGGACTAAAGCTCAGTTTTATATTTATGTTGATATCAATGCTCTAAAAGATTAAAGAAAGTTATGTACCTCAGTATCCTGTAATTAACATCTGACCTGCTTAATTAGTTTAATTAATAGAGCCCAGTTAAACAGGAGCCTGAAAAGAAAGTGAGTCTCAGAAAGTCAAAGTTTACAGATGTTATGTGCAGTTGAGCCCCACACACAGCTGACATTCCACTGGTGAAACATCACTCCAGTGGACAGAAATGAGCTCCTTTCTTCTCTTTTACAGACTCAAATATGACCAGAGATTCACCTGGAGCAGGTAAAGAGAGAATGAGGACTGTCTTAATCACATCAGTGCTGTTTTATTTGTAGTTTCATTTCTGGTGTTAAATTGCTCCTCTCACACAAGGTTAACAGTCTGATTTCTCTCTCTCTGTTTGTTTCACAGACTTCCTTTCTTCAGCTCTTCCCTCTTCCAAAACACCAGGTATGAATTAGCCCCTGTTCTGTATCTCCAGGGCTCTCAGTGTGTGCTGATGTCTCTGTTGCTCAGTGGAATCCCAGATCAGTCAATGAGGCAACAGCTGTGTGTGTGCAGTTTTTTCTGTGTGTCACAAACACACTCGGGTCTTTGGGCTCTACAGCAAACACATCTATCTGAATAATGCAATTTGACACTGGTGGAGCTATTGTCTCTATGCCCAACAGTGGGTCAGAAAAAATAACTTATCTGGTATACTGTTTATGAACAATGTGGAATATGTTAAACTTACTGTATATATTAAATATATATATAATATAATAATAATATATATATATACTGCTTATGAACAATTTGTTACAATAAGTGTAAATATTAAATTAATCAAAAGTCAAGAAACACTGTACTTGAACTGTATCTGCTGTGCCTAGTGGGCCAACTTGTAACAGGAGGTCATGGTGATCTCTAAGAACTCCTGATCTCTGACCCCTGACCTCTAATTTTCTGGTCCTAGATCAGCTATCCCTTAGGCTGGTTGGGAGAGGAGATGATTGTGCTGGGAGGCTGGAGGTTTATCACAATGGCTCCTGGGGGACAGTGTGTGATGACTCCTGGGACCTGGCAGACTCTGAGGTGGTGTGCAGGCAGCTCCAGTGTGGGACGGCCCTCAGTGCCCCAGTGCCGGCCTCCTTTAGCCAGGGAACTGGTCCCATCTGGCTGGACGAGGTGGGCTGTCTGGGGAATGAGTCGTCCCTGGGGGAGTGTCCCTCAGCATGGTGGGGACAGCACAACTGTGGACACAAGGAGGATGTGAGAATCCTGTGTTCAGGTAGGGGAGATAATTAAAATTACAATGATTCAGATAATTTAATCCCACATTGTGGATATGGCTTACATCTAGAGTGCCTAGATATGTTTGACTTGTGAGGATGTGAGAATCTTGTGTTCAGTAAGTTAGTTAAGTAAAATAATCCATAGTCTTAAATTCCACATTGTGGATATGGTTTGCATCTGGAGTGCTTAAATATATCTTGTTGAGGAAAAGACTGAGCTGTATGCAGAATTAATTTTAAAATAAATATTTATATTTATGATACAGTTGTGAATGCACATCCCAGCAAAAATAAATAGAGAAAGAAACTCAAGATAAATTCCCCTCCACTTTAATGAGGATATATTAATCTCAGTCCTCCAGTAAAATCTAGGGTCCAAACTTTAAACTTCTCACATCAATAAGACCTGTTGTCTGTTTGGGTGTATTTGTCTTGGCCATGATCTTTCATGATTTTCTGCCTCAAATGTTTCATTTTGATTTGTTCCAAGAATGGCTTCTGGTCATATCCTGATGAACCACTTGGTGTTAAATGTCACCCTGAGCCTCGTTTTCTCCACTCACAGCGCTGCACTGCTCACCCTGAGCCACGCATTCTACTTTCATGCCTCAGTCTCTTAGTTGTGCTGCTGCTGAATAGCCAAGCTGATCAGAATTACATTTTGGGTCAGAACCTGATCATGTAATGGGATTTTAAAGCTCTGTGTGATGCACTGTCCAGATTCTGAATGAACAGAACCACACACTCCTGTCACCTTCATGTCAGCTGTGTTATTGTACAGCTGTCCTTGTTTCATTACGTGAGTCAGTTATAACTGGATTAGTACAGGAAATGAGACTGGTTGCTGTTCACATTGTTTGCTGGTTGTTTCTTACCAGTTCAGATTGAAACGTTGGGCTGTCTTGTCAGGGTTTGTTTCCTTTGACTTTCCCTGCTGTCTTGGCAGATCACACTCTCCTGAGGCTATCTGCAGGCTGTTCAGGACAGGCAGAGGTTTACTACAATGGCACCTGGGGCAGCATCTGTGCCAACAGCATGACAGACTTCACAGTTGCAGTGATCTGTAAACAGCTGGGCTGTGGAGACAAGGGCACTGTCAGAGAGACAAACTCCAGGCTGAGCCCTGATCCCAAATGGCTGGACTTTGTCTCCTGTCGCAAACACGACTCCACCCTGTGGCAGTGTCCCTCCTCCCCCTGGGGTCAGAATGACTGCACAGATCGGGAAGTGGCTGAGATCACCTGCTCAGGTACAGACGGAAGAGTAATGCTCTGTGAATTAGTGTTTTGCCATTTTTAGAACAGACAAAAGCTTTAAACTGAATTCTTATTAATTTATCTCTAAACATGTATAAAATGAAATAATTATTATTAATCTTTGAAGGTCCTAGAAAAGAAGCTGACAGAAGCACTCCAGCCCCTCAGGAAGAGCAGCCACAGCAGCACTGCCCAGGTGAGTTCAGTGTGTAAAACAGTCAGAGACACTGCAGCCCTGAGCTGAGGAACAGTAACCATACAGCTCTCTTCTAGAGCCACTCAATACCTCACTAACCTCTACCACAGTCACTGAGCTGAAGACACTCAGTAAGCTCTCTGCTCTCGTCTACAGTCACAGATCTAATGACACTTGATAACCTTTCTGTTGTCTTTCAGTCCCACTGGCTCTGCGCCTGGCTGGAGGCACTAACTGCTCTGGCCGGGTGGAGCTGCGGTATGAGGGCTCCTGGGGGACAATCTGTGACGACTCCTGGGACCTGCAGGATGCCCAGGTGGTCTGCAGACAGCTGGGCTGTGGGGACGCAGTGAGTGCAGCAATAGAGGCCTCATTCGGACCAGGGAGTGGTGCCATCTGGCTGGACGAGGTGAACTGCACAGGCAGTGAGCTTCACCTGTGGGACTGCTGTCACTCTGGACTGAATCAGAGCGACTGTCGACACAAGGAGGATGCAGGGGTTACCTGTACAGGTGAGGAGAGTCTTAGAACTGTAGATAAACAAGGTAGCAGATCAATGGAGAAGTTAGACTGATGTTACCCATACTCTATCACTGCTTAATATCTAACTGAACCAACAAAGATCATCAGTCACAAGATTGGGATGTTTTGTAGCCATGTGTGTGTGAACAGCACTAGGCTTTAATTCTGAACAAGACACCATTCATCCAGCAATCCTAGATTTGACCTCAAGGAACAAATGTAAAGATTTTTTTTTATTAAGACCACTCTGGATTCAACTTGCTTTAAAACCAAAGACAAAATAATGACAGTTCTCCTATCTCTTTTACAGGTTTGTCAGAGACAACAGCCAGTCCAGCAACAGCTAAAGGTGAGCAGAAATCTTCCTTGTCATTGATAACTCCTGTCTTTCTGTCTCTTCAGATTCCCAGTGTAGCTGTAGTGTCTCCTCTCCTCCTTGAGTGTGAAGATCAGTGTCTCTTCAGATTCCCAGTGTTGTTGTAGTGTCTCCTCTCCTCCTTGAGTGTGAAGATCAGTGTCTCTTCAGATTCCCAGTGTTGTTGTAGTGTCTCCTCTCCTCTCTCAGAGTGAAGATCAGTGTTTTCAGATTTCCAGTGTAGATCTTGTGCTAGTGTCCTCTCTTTCCACACTGATTTAGTGACAGTCCTGATGGGTTAGATTGGGAATCCTTAACTGTTCTTCATTGATCTTGGGTTCACCCTGAAGCCATGAGAGCCACATATCGGAACAGGAGGAGAACAGGACATGTGTCGAAGTGTATATGAGCCCAAGAGCACCTCTCCTGATCCCTGTTCATCCATTGTCTCCCCCTCTCTCAGGCAGAACCAGGACAACACCCCAGACACAGCCACTGGGAGGCCTGTCTGCCTCGCCCCTGGTCCTCCTGCTGCTGGGGGCTCTGCTCTTCGTGGTGCTGGCCCTGTTAGTGGGGCAGCTGATCCAGAACAGGAATCTGAGGAAAGGTAGGGAGGGAACTCTCCATCCACATAGTGACCTCTAGTGGTCAGTTCTGTCACTCACATGGAACTTATATTTACATAATTACCTTGAGGAATAATTCAATTCAATTCAATTCAATTCAACTTTATTGTCATTAAACTTACACAGGTGCATAGTATAATGAAAAGTGTTTCTCATTAGTCACTCAGGTGCAGTATATAAATAGGACAGAAGATGAGACAATAAACAGTTACACAATAAGACAGTTACACAATAGCAATAATAGTAACATGTAATAACATAACATAAATAACATGTAATCAAGTAATCGAAAACTGTGCAAAATTCCGCAGAGAAAATTTAACAGGACAGAAACAGTGCAAGGTAATTCTTGGAACAGTGCAAAAAAACAGTGTGGTTAAAAGTAGTGTGGTTAATTAATATTGAATATTATTATGCCTGTTACAATTTTACTGGGCTATCGAGGGGACAGTACAATTTTGACTTACGTGTGTGTGGTGGTGTAGGAGTACAGTGGTTGTGGGTACAGGAGGATGTTAGGAGAGATCATAATAAGGTGGAAGGGAGTGGGGGCGTCACCAACTTGACAGCTCTGGGGAAGAAGCTATTTTGGAGTCTAGTTGTGTGCGACTGGAGTGACCGGAACCTTCTGCCAGATGGTAGGGGAACAAACAAGTTATGACCGGGGTGAGTGGGGTCAGACATAATTTTGGTGGCTTTTTTCAGACTCCTGGTGTTGTATATTTCCTGGATGGATGGTAAGGCACTGCCGACGATGTGTTGGGCAGTTTTGACCACCCGCTGTAGTGCCTTACGGTCGGATGCGGTGCAGTTGCCGTACCAGACTGTGATGCAGCTGGTCAGTATGCTCTCCACCGTACATCTGTAGAAGTTGGTGAGGATCTGTGGATGTAGGTGTATTTTCTTCAGCCTTCTCAGGAAGTACAGCCGCTGTTGTGCCTTCTTGATGAGACTGGAGGTGTTCAGTGTCCATGTAAGGTCCTTAGAGATGTGAACGCCGAGGAATTTGAAGTTATTCACCATCTCCACCGCAGACCCTTCTATGTAGATGGGGGAGTGAACTTTTCCTTGTCTTCTGAAGTCAACAATCAGCTCTTTGGTTTTGCTGATGTTGAGACATAGGTTGTTGGTTCGGCACCAGTCTGCGAGTTGTTTTATCTCCTCTCTGTAGGCAGCCTCATCGTTGTCAGTGATCAGGCCCACGACTGTGGTATTGTCAGCATACTTGGTGATGGTGTTTGTGCTGAACTTAGCAGTACAGTCGTGGGTGAACAGGGAGTAAAGCAGTGGGCTGAGCACACAGCCTTGAGGGGCACCGGCTGTGCCCTGGTAGAGACCTGGTAGAGAAAACCATTTCAAGTTTAAAAAAGATTATCAACAATTACAGATGGAGATATCAGGAAATTTGCAAATCCAGAAGCATAACATTTATGTGCTGTAATGTCCAAAGAAGGTTTAGTAGTCAATGTTTGATCTTGTACTCCTCTCCCTGCATGTTAACCCTGAGTGTCTATTTTCTCACACAGCCCTATCTAAGGGAGCACTCGCACCCTATCATGATGCCGTTTACGAGGAAATAGAGTACAAACTGGCCAGAGAGGGAACCAACAGCGCACCCAGGAGAGGTGAGTGGAGAGAGTCTTCAGGAGTGATTAGTCTCCATCTTCTGAGGAAGATCTGAGGACTTAACACTTGTAGAAAATCTCACCATACTGGTTTTAAATCTGTAGAGTTTTCTTTCTCAACTGCTGTCAAAGTAAGTGAAGAAAAGCATCATAAACTCTGTGTTTCTGTTGACAACCTGGCTTCTCTCCCAGTAAGAGACAGTGCTGATTGACTGTAGGATTGTTTTTTCTCAACTGGTGTCAAAGTAACTGACACCACAGTTCACAGTTCCTGATCTGCCTTATACACACAAACTCTGAGATACTGTTCACACCCTGGCTTCTTCCACAGCCAGTGGAAGACAATGAGTCTGCTGTCTGACTGCAGGTAATATTGATCTGTCCTCCTGTTCACAGGGAGATTCCTCTCTGACGAGCTGCCCTCTGGATACGATGATGTGGAGGACAGTGAGGGAGACCCAGTACCAGGTGAGGGGAGATGGAGTCAAGGGGCTCAGTGTGGGAGTGAGGAGGTCTTCAGTCCAGTACTCACTCTCACCTCAAACCAGGCTGACGTTTAGAGAACTTATGTAGAAAATCCTGAATTATATAAATATAACCACACGTGTTTCTTCAGTGTTGCCTCACACTAGCCTTATCTCAGTGTAGTGGTTTGATGGGTTTACTGAGACAATTATTAATTGTAGCAGTAATCACGAGGTTGTTCGTTGGGGCTTTTAGAAAATCAATCGTCAGAACAACTAACAACGCACACACACGGGTTCAATACACGGGATACATTTCTTAATATAAACTGTGCACCAAACATATACTAGTCTGCCTGGATACGAGCGGCAGACCTTACTGTGAGGGTTATCAATATACAAGGTATATAATCTCGAAGAGATGCAAACACAAAGAGATACACAACAGAGAATATATGTCAATATATATCGTTCGGTTACCAAATCGCTAATCGCTAGTGTTATTACCCACTGTTACTCTAAACTCGGAAGTAAATACATTACTCATGAATTAAATTGATAACAACTTGTGTTGAGGTACAATTGAATTCTCGAGATGCAATGTAGAACATGGGGTTTACTTATCCACTGTGTATGGATTTGGAATTCCCGGCACGAACACCAAACCAGCTGACAGGCTCTGTTGCAGCCTCTGTTCCAGCGGTTGTCCAATGGGCGTTGTGTCGGCGTCCTCTGGCTACCGGCCAACCAGTCAAGGTGCAGCTCGGAGTAGGACGGGCGGAGGAATCTGACTGCGGCGCGCAGGGCAGTCGTTGCTCCGAGGGGATCTACCAGCAGTCCGGCTGGCTAGTAGAAAGTCTCTATGCACAGAGTGTGACTGCGAGTCCTCACAAGTCACTCTTTTGCCTGGGAAGAAGCTGGTTCGTTCCCGGTCCAGCGCTGCTTCTGAATAAGCTATTCAGGTTGTCGACGAGGGTCCAACTGTAGGCTGCCGTTGATCAAGCGGAGCATTCACGTTGGTAGAATTTTGAGTACGTACGGGATCCTCGGCCTCGCGCTTAGAACAAAGTCCAAGTCCTTTTGCAGACAACAGCAGTTGTCACGTGATTGTCTCTGAGGATGCGCGAAAATGGCCAAGGAGAGCTCCGATCTGAGCTTGCACTCCCTTTTTGACCAAGACCCAGATGTGTGCTGATTGGTTGAGAGTTTGGCGGGCATTGGAGACCCACATGGTATTACCACGCCCTGCCAGTCCCTGATTGGTTGGTCAAGATGAGATATAATTCACTTACTCTTGACACTTAGGAATGCAGTCCAGATGTCCATTCGGCACTCCCTAGACTGATAGGCGCCAATGGTTGACCATTGATCATGATAGCCAGGCTTAGCTAATTGCATCCCCGTCTGGGAGCTTGTTTCTTATCAAAAGAAAACATCTTAAATCAGCCTGCATGAATTCTTTCTCTGTGGCTGCACCACAGAGATGGAGGGTGAGATGGGGCCTCATTTAGGAGCATACCAACGCTTAATTCTGTCTTATTAACAAGCATTGCCGCTACATCAGCAAATCATAGATGCCGAGCAAAACTAGACCTGGTCAATACTGGGGTGCTCTCATTGGTTTTGATAGAAAAGGAGACTGCGGAACAGCATGCTGTAAAAACGGCCTTTCAGATTAGATTAATCAGCGACCCTAGAGTTTTGGCTTAACTATACACCACAAAACATTTAAAATCACACTTTCCAATTACTTTGCAGCTCTATGGTCAAAGTAAGTCTGAGTCCTGAAGTGTAAATTCTCTGTCTCTCTGTGTGGTTCAGGAGACTCAATAACCTCTCTGAAAGAAGAGATCCCAGAGTACTACGATGATGCTGTAACTGTACCTCAGAGTCCAGATGCCTTGTCAGGTGGGTTATTTCAGTCCAATCACATGGGGAAACTCTGCACCAATACACACAACATAAACATACAGCATGCAATTACAAATTTGCTAACAAGGTGTTTTAGACACCTACATCCTAAACACCCAGAAAATCCTCAAACTGCTACCAAGTATTCAGCTTTTACAGAACACCTACATAAAAGAAAGAGATAAACCAAACCTTCTAAACCAAAGACATTACAACCTACAGTTAAATCTCTCTCTTTGTGAACCCAATTGCTACAAAATAAATGGGAATAAATGGGAACCTATCTCCCTGTTCTAAAGATGCTCCCACTAGCCAGGAGAGGCACTTTTTAACTAAGGGATTATATAAAAAAGAAATAAAAGTTTCTAAAAACAACAGAAAGGCAAGCTCTCTTTATGAGGTTCAAAGACTAAACTCCAGTCTGGACTCCCACAGAGTCTGAATCTCTCTACTCTTTCTTGGATCTCAGCCTCTGAATACGGAGTCTGTACTATTCTGTACCAGTTACATGAATCTGACTCTCTCTCTGTGATCTCAGCCCTGCACACTCAATCTGGGTCACTGCTGACAGTGTCCGGCTCCTCTTCAGTATCTCATAGGGTTCACATCACCACCCTCTCTGTCCAAATACAGCCAAACTTTCTCTGCCCTGTTTTCCTTCAACATCTTATTTGAAAATCTAGGAATTGTTTTACATTTATAACAGTTGTGAATAGGACTGGAAATCAGGTTCCCCCTGATCTCCTGTACTTAGAGCCTGGAGTTTTAGATCCTGTGTGATGTTCAGTTAATCAGTGTGTTCTGATGAGCTCCAGCAGTCCTGTGCTCTAGATAACTCAGTGTGCTGATGTGTGACAGTGAAGCTGTGCTCTGTGTGCTTTAGGAAAGCTGATGTCCTCTGTGAAAGAAGAGGCCCCTGAGTACTATGATGATGCCATCACTGTGCCCCAGAATCCAGACACTGTGTCAGGTGAGTTATTATAAATAAGACTAAGGAGTACCCCCTGTACCAGCCCACAGTAGCCTTTGTCATTAGAAATTAGTCTCAACCTAATTTCATATCTTCAAATAAACACTACCTAGAAGAAAAGAGGTCTCTGACAGGCCAGTCTGTATCAGAATGACAGAGCCATTACTGACCTTCTCTTCTGTTCACAGGGAGACTCCTCTCTGATGAGACACCCTCTGGGTACAGTGATGTGTTCAGCAGTGAGGAAGACCCCACTTCAGGTAAAAGTACAGCCAGGGGGCTCAGTGTGGGTTAGGTATTTCAGGGATGGGAAAGATAACCTCCAGTAATCCATCTCTGTTGCACTGTCATCCAAGACAGGGGGGAATCAGGCATTTTGCAGTAGCAGTAGCTTCACTCCATGTCCTACAAGGATCAATAACAGCCAATAAAGACTGAGTGACCTGAATTGTACAAAGTTAGATCACAAAGATCACAGTGTCACTGAAACCCACCTACTGACACACCTAGCCAATCAGATTTAAATTAATTTAAATTGATCAGCAGCTTTAGATTCCCCAAGACCAGGAATTCTGTTCTCTGACTGCAGAGAGAATTACATTGATACTTCATAAGTATAAGTTAATTCTACACTGAATCATCAATTCTTCCAAAAAGATACAATTTAATTAAAAAAACCTATGAAACGCTTTTGAGTACAATATTGTAACATCTATTCTGTATACTATAACTGTTAGCCCACTAATAGCCATTGATATCAAAGCAGAGTACTTCTCAGATACAGTATGTTCTATTATGCTTATTGTTTGTTATGCAAATTATTATTATATCAATAAATTGTATATTGTCTGGTTAGAATACATGTGTGAGACTATAGATTATTATGTTTGATTAGTTCCTAAAAGTCTACAAGTACTCTCAAAATATACTGCTATAATTTCTGATTGTTACAGAAAATTAAAATCCCCATTCACTACACTATTGTGACTATGTAAGTGTTTTAAAAAATCTAGGTACACCTGGGTAATGTCATCAATTCCAATTCCAATTACAGTACATGGCTAGGGGCTGCAAAGCAAGGAGATGTTTGCTGAGATGCTGAGGTGTGAGATTCAGAGATCAAAGCAACCATAAAGTTCTGGGTAAATGATTGTCAATCAACTGTCAATGATAGAAGGCGAGAGCTACTTCTTGCTTTTACTACTTGTCCAGATCAACTGGAAAGACCGGACTGGAGTTTAGTCTTTGAACCTCATAAAGAGAGCTTGCCTTTCTGTTGTTTTTAGAAACTTTTATTTCTTTTTTATATAATCCCTTAGTTAAAAAGTGCCTCTCCTGGCTAGTGGGAGCATCTTTAGAACAGGGAGATAGGTTCCCATTCATTTTGTAGCAATTGGGTTCACAAAGAAAGAGATTTAACTGTAGGTTGTAATGTCTTTGGTTTAGAAGGTTTGGTTTATCTCTTTCTTTTATGTAGGTGTTCTGTAAAAGCTGAATACTTGGTAGCAGTTTGAGGATTTTCTGGGTGTTTAGGATGTAGGTGTCTAAAACATCTTGTTAGCAAATTTGTAATTGCGTGTTGTATGTTTATGTTGTGTGTAGTGTTGTTAACAAATATTTAACTAATTGTCTGAACTATTACTTTTTTCAATAAAGCTGTTCCAAAGAACAA